>NC_051161.1:68843424-69024454 GCF_013339745.2 Dermacentor silvarum
GTAAAACCCAAGAATTTCACTATAATGTAGCCCTTCTTCACCGATATAAAATTAACTAAGCACCCCTGAGTAGGTGTCGTCAGAATTGATGACATCTCAGGGAGGTCTCCAACTCCCTGATCCCGCAGGTCATTGGCTCGGTCTTCGCCACCTCCTCTATGGAGGCCGAGGAGGCATCCATTGCCCTGGCTATCTCCTCCACCTCTGCCACTCACATCTTTAGTGATTCCAAGACCGCGGTCCGCAACTTCACTCGCGGACGCATATCGGGCGCGGCTTCACGACTTCTAGCTCGGATCCCCCCCCCCCCCCCCCCCCCCCTTATGAGGCCGATCCAAATTTTATGGGTCCCTGCTCACGCGGGTCACCCCGAAAACGAGGCTGCCCATTCTCTAGCTCGAGGATTCGTCAGCCGAGCAGGGCAGGCCACCAACTGGGGAGACGCTCGCGAGCGCATGGTCTCATATCATGAAATTTCCCTTCATTACAGAGAGGAAAGACTCCGGTACCCACCACCACACAAATCTCTCACCAAACTGCAGCAGGTGACGTGGCGCCAGCTACAATCCCGCATTTTCCTCTCCCCCGCCCATCTAGCACTAATACACCCGGGACTTTTCTCGCCTGAGTGCACACTCTGCGGTGCGCCTAAAGCGGATTTCCACCACGTTCTATATTTATGCTCTGAGCTCCAACCACCTGCCGATTGGCAACTCACTGACCTCGAGCGATGGGAGGCTGCGGTGTCCAGCTCTGATCCGGCTGTGCAAAAACAGCTAACGGACTGGGCTTTAGTCGTCGCTGAGAAGCACCAGCTCCCAGCCACTGCACGCAGCCAAGAGCCAACCCATTCCTAAGGTGTAACCGCATAAGGCTCAAACGACTCAATAAAGTTTTCACCACCACCATCTCAGGGAGTTTCCGCTGAAATTTTGGGGCGTTACCGCCATCCGCCTCTCGTTCCCCCCCTGGCGCCTTTTCTGGCCCTACCAATCAGGGGTGTGAGAACAGCAATTTTTGAGACCAAATCGATTACAAATCGAATAGTCTCAAAATCGAATCGAATACTTTTCGAATAGCTTCCGAATAATAAACGCATGCTTTCACAATTAATATAAAGTGACGTTCGCATCAGAGGATTGTTACGTTAATAAGTTTATGTTGTGAAGCTTTATTAAAAGCACAAATCGAGCATTAGAAACAAGTAAGCAGTTTTCTCGCACACACAGGAATCTTGGGAGAGTGCGAATGGTGTCACATCTTTTGTGCCTGTACTAGAGTCCTTTGACAGTTTCTTTAACGGCATCAAAGGACTCTGCCTACACCATTAGCGTGGGGACTGAAATTCGCTTAAATTCAACGCTTAATTGGTAACGGTTGACGTTTCTAAACATTCGAAAACAACTGAAAAATACTCGTATTTACGAATAGTGACTACTCAATTCGAAGACCGAATCGAATAGGACACTATTCGATTCATTATTCGAAAGTTTCGAATATTCACACACCCCTACTACCAAGCCTCGTAATCACCGTAAAGGTAGCCGCTTCGCTATTGCAGAAGTGAAACTTTCTAATAAGGTTTAACTTCGCATTCGTCCTTAATCTCTCATTAAGATGGCTGCTTTCTGCTTTGTCGTCTATATTCACCACATGCGACGAGTATTGGAACACACCACGATATCTATTCCACGTGGCGCTCCGTTGACAACGGCTCTTTGTATACCTCAACTACGGTGACCTCAACGTACATTGGCTCCGTCATCTTGTTCGCTGACACACTTTAAAGCCCGGCGGCGCCACCGTTGCATTGGAATGCAAACACTATGGTCATCACGGTAGCACGTTCGCGCCGCGCGGTTAACTACGCGACGGTGGCGGCGTGCGTGGCTTCGTTCGGGAGCCCCGGCGGTGGCGCGCGCTTGACCCATATTTGGCCCGAAACGCCTCTCAGCCCCATCCCCTCTTCTCCCTCCTGCCAGAAGAGAAAAGCCGAAGCATCAGGCGGCCCTTTGTTCTTGGGAGTCCGGGCGACGCCAACGTGACGCCGTACGGAGTGCAGTGTTCCTTCGTATTTTCTTGTTCCTTTACTCGGGCTTCTTTACAAGAAGCACTCGCTGCCACTCTATATAATAGGCGGCGCATGTCGGCCGCTTTGCGGGAACTAAATTTGTCTGCAATGCTTAAGAGGGAGAGATAAGGAAATAGTTGCTATATATCCATCCAGCCTTTTCCGCGCTTTCATTTTAAACCCGCAGACCGCTGGAGAGAGAGGGAGAGAGTGGACGATGACTTTAATGGAATGTGGACAGGTTAACCTGGCCGGCAGGCCTGACGAGCTGCCGATGATGAATATGGGTGAAATCTGTTGCGACGTACACTGTCTTCTATGAACTCTCATGCATGCATAACAGTTGAAAGTGCGCGCACATTCTCAAATCTATTTACGAATTCTGTGTGAGTGTCGTGGCTCTTAAGAAAGCGTTAGAAACGCTTTCGTCGAGGGGATTGCAAGAGCGCTGCTTGTCCGCACGTCGCCCTGCATTTCAATGCACGAATCGCGACGCATTTTTATTCCACCTTATCTTTATATCGTGGCTGCAGAGGTCCTTACAGCCTTCTGCTCTCGGACTTCCATCTGCGTATTTGTATGATTTCCTACTACGAGCCTAATAAACTTGATTCTGGTTTTGATCTAAACCCTCCATTCAATAGAGCTCTGAATGTGCGAAACTAGCTGTGCATATGATGCACGGACACGCAACTTAAGAAGTGTGTGTGGCTCGAATATGAATTGGCTGCTAAGAAGCCACGTTGAGAAATTGATTGTTTGATTTAAATTCGAACGAAGATAGAGATACGTCGTATGTCCGAATGAGAGTTCATCAGGTGGACTGCGGTGTATTCACTGTCTTGAGAAGCGTTTCGCCGCATGCGGAACTTACTGATTGACACTGATTACTTATTGTTTGACACACAGCACTAACTTCCGTCGAAAAGTTGGAAAACTTTATTTTATCTTAATGGCTACTCGCTCACAAGCATTGGTATATAGATATCACTCTAATATATAATGATTACAAAAATATTATATGAAGGAACAAGGATAAAAAGATAGTTGCGAAATAACGGAAAGCCAGTGACCTTTCATCGAAAGTTGCTGACTAGACATATGCGCCCAAGTGCGCAGGCGTTGCTGAAACAAAGAAGAACGGGCCATTGTTGGCGCCATTGTCTTCGTTACGGTGGCACATTGCTTGCCGCGCTGGCATTCACCTCATGATACCATAGGAATCCAAATGGACGTCCATGCCATTCGACCGGAACTACCCCGCAAGACGTGCAACGGTGCGAAGGTTGCCTGGCATGATGTTGCAGGCATGCAAATCAAAGCCTTGTCGCGATAATGCACTCAGTAGCACACGATAGCGCAATGAAAGAAAGAAAGAAAGAAAGAAGAAAGAAAGAAAGAAAGAAAGAAAGAAAGAAAGAAAGAAAGAAAGAAAGAAAGAAAGAAAGAAAGGAAGAGAAATACAGGAGAGAAACAGAATGAACAAGAAGGAACAGGAAGCGCGGTACTAAATCGGCCGTGTCGTCGTAAGCGTTACAGCGTGAGGCTGTATCCTTTACAGAGGCGCTGCATGACTTAACGCAATACAGGGACGCGATGAAGCATATAAAACGAAGCCTGCGTGCGCAAACGTCAGTATACGCGCGAAAGCCGAGCAAGCGAAGCTGCGTAATCAATTATCAACGATGGAAAGACTGAAAGAGGTCTCCCCGTGGCTCGCCACAGCGTACACGCCGCGGCGTGATCGAAAGGGGCACTAAGCCCTACAAGCACGCCTTCGAAGGAACCAACAAAAAAAGGACCGAACAAACGCTGCTTGTCCCTCGAGAGTCCAAGACCACACAAGTTGGAAGGTCTCCCGAAGTGCACCAATCGTTGCACGAATTCCTGTAATACGACATCCACGCAGCGCAGGAACAGCAACACTATAGTCAAAGCCGGGGCAGTTACACACCAATGGCCACCTGTCCACCGACAAACACTCTCACTGCGTCTTGCTGGGTGCTTCGTCTCACCCCCGTAATCCAGGGCCGCGTTTGCCACGGGGGTCAGTCTTCCTTCCCGGCCCTTTTGGCCTCGCCGTCTGTCATGTCTCGCGATCGACGCGACATGAATGCGCAATTCGATTCCCGGAGGCTGCTGCACGCGGTGCGCACGTCGAATGGCTGAGTGCCGGCGGTCCTTTCAACGGCCCGTCACGACGCCGTTTGCGCCCAGTGTGAGATACAATGTGCCCCGCGCTGCGTCTGATGGCATTCTGCTGGCGTGGTATGTCCTCGTTACACGGCGAACCCTTCATTTCGGCCCACCACCTTGACGTCTCCTTTCGCGACAGGTGCCGTGAGAACGGCGTCGTAGTTTCGTGAATTACCTACACAGTTTTGTGCGAGCGAATGCGATAACCAGAGGACGGCGACGTTTCTTGGATTCTGATGACGTGATGACGCACTGACTTATGTTCGCCTCTCAGATGGATTAACAAGACTACTGCTACTAATATTACTAATACCAATAATAATAATAATAATAATAATAATAATAATAATAATAATAATAATAATAATAATAATAATAATAATAATAATAATAATAATAATAATAATAATATTTATTACACAAAGGAGCACAGAGTGTAAGAAACGGGCCTGTCAAAGCCACCAGTGGCTTGAGGGACTTGGCCCGGCAAAATCAGCGAACGAGAGTGCAATATTTACTTTAGCATCGACATATAACAAGATAATACAGGAGGACTAACAGTTAGATATCTGAATGCGAACAAGGAGCAAATCATGGAGCAAGAATCAACAATCGACACTAAGAAGAAAGAAAGTACATGTTTTAGAAATGATGAACAGTATATTTTACAAATGCTAAAGCAACCGTGTTACCGTGAACAAATCATGTTTTTCAATGCCTTTTTTGATGTAATGGAGAATGCCTCATTTGGCAAATCGTTCAGAATTTTCGGCACATAAACACAGCGTCTAGCTTCACCATATCCTATCGAGGATCGCGGAACTACAAAGCGAACACTACTACGAAGGCTTCGGGGGGCTGTGAAAGATGCTTTAAAATCACTGAACCAAAATGCCGTAGCACAACAGTTTGCACAGAGTCCAGAAGCATGGCAGGCCAAGCGCTGAGAAGATGTTACGATTTGTGATTGACGGAGTGTTGTAGGCTATGTTTTTTTTTGTATATTTTTTTAACAAAGAATCAACACGATTTTGCCATCGGGTGGGACAAGCGCAAAAACGGTAATCCCATATCGAAGAGTGCTGTAGACCAAGGCATGCGCAATAATTTTTTTTTACTTGAAACGGGACGATAGATTTAGTGTCAAGGAATAACCACGTAGTGCTTCTAAGCTTATCGCAAATGTGTGATAGTTGGCTATGCCACGCCATATCGCTGTCGAGAATACTCCCTGGTATTTTACCGAATTCATAGAGTTAACCGGCACGCATCGACAGGAATGACAGTTGTGACTGTGCAGGAAAATTGGTGCGTCTATTACGGTTAGTTTTAAAGGGGATCTGAAGCAGCCGAGTTGGGTTTTTGAGGCGTTAACCTTTAAACAGTTTTCAACGAACGAAGTCATTGTCTTGTCCACATTATTCTGAAGATTAGAGATAGCCATGTTGTAAGAAAAATGTTTTCAGAGCAACGCAGTGTCGTCAGCGTATTGACACACCAAACATTTTGAAACAAGCTGAGATAAATCATTAATGAATATATTGAAAAGTAAAGGTGATATAATAGAACCTTGAGGAACTCCACCCTTCAGTGGAAGCTTAATAATAATAATAATAATAATCAATCATTTAATCAATCAATCAATCAATCATTTATTTATCGTGCCCAGGAACAACCGTGAGGTCTGGGTGCTGGCGCACGTATACATAGAAAAAGAAATACAGCAGGGGAGTATCAGTGAAAAAAAAAAACAATGAATAAAAAATATCAATCTTGAAAAGAAAAGTGTACATACATGTAACCGAAGGCGCAAAATGCATACATAATAAAATGGAGAAGGGAAGTTGAACAATATGGTGAAACTAAGACACAACAACGGAAAGCTGAGAGCAGAACAAAGACAGAGAGTTGTGAAAAATATCAAGGTCATGAAAGTGGGCGTTATATGTATTCTATGGACGGTTGAGTGTTGGTGGTGACAGGCAGCAACATGGAAAGGTCTGTGTTCTCTGGTGACTTTGCGCGGAATACGAAATGTGATACAACTGAGGAGTCCGGGGCACATGAGGATACCGTGAAGGAGTTTGAAAAGGAAAAGCAGGTCAGCACGATTACGGCGGCAGCGAAGTAAGGGCAATGGCAATAATCCAACAGTGCTAGAGCAGGGCCCAGAGTCCGTGTTTGCAAAGCGGTGATGATATATGCTTAGAAACTTTTTCTGGACCCGATCTATAATGTCACTGTTGGATCTAGAAATGCCATTCCAGACGACCGACGAGTATTCGAGCTGAGGAAGACAGATTGTTGTGTACAACTTGCGGAACGGTGTAGGAGAATTGAATTCTCTCGACAGTCTGCAAACAGAGCCAAGAGTGCGCATGCCCCGCATTGCAACGCGTTTAGTGTGAGCTGAAAAGTGTAAGGTTGTATCAAAAAGTACACCAAGATCATTGATCTCACGGACCTTACACAATGGTACAGAATCTACTGAATAAGAAAAAGAGATGCTTGCTGTTTTGCGGGTGAAAGTCATGACTTTGGTCTTAGCAGCATTCTAGGTGAGGTTATTATCTGTGCACCATTTAGAAAAGAAAGCAGGTCAGACTGCAGGATGCGAATAATAATAATAATAATAATAATAATAATAATACTAATAATAATAATAATAATAATAATAATAATAATAATAATAATAATAATAATCACGCCATTAGAACGCCTTTACTGTTCATTCATGCAATCGTACTATCTCACATGCTCGAAAGAGCGTCAGAGCGATTGGAATATGCGAATATGCAGAAAGGATTACGATAGATCGCAGGCATCGGATGTTATACAGAACTAAGGACCAGCAGCCCCCCCCCCCCCCCCCCCCTCATCCCACCCACCCACACACACACATAAGGAACACATCAAACCATAAGGACAGGCACTGCATTATGTTGAACATATGTAACTGTAACCTAAATTATGGGGTTTTACGTGTCAAAACCACGATCTGATTATGAGGCACGCCATAGTGGGGGACTCCGGAATAATTTCGACCACCTGGAGTTCTTTAACGTGCCCCTAAATCCAAGTACACGGGTGTTTTCGCATTTCGCCCCCATCGAAATGCAGGCCGCCGTGGCCGGGATTCGATCCCGCGACCACGTGCTCAACAGCCCAACACCATAGCCGCTGAGAAGCCACGGCGGGTATATGTAACTGTAAATGTATGTAAACGTAAAAATGAAAAAAAGTACGTTGTATAATTAAGTCCGTTCAAGGGTGCAGGTTATCAGAAACATTGCTCGGGGTTCTGCTGGTGCGCGCAAATTTGCTGTTTGTAAGCAAACAGCGGCTGTATCATTAGAACGGATTGCGAAGACGCGACCAAATGCGCCAGTTTCTAAATACGTTAAAGAACCCGAGTGGTCACACGTAATCCAAACTCTCCACAGCGGTATCTCTCGTGCTGAAAGTGCAGCTTTTCGAACTGTAACCTATCAAACATTCAATCAAGCAAACAAGCACGCCCAACTACGGGTCGGAATGAGCGAAGTTTTCCGAGCGCGCATTATCACTTTACATTCGTTACCGAGCGTCCGAATGTGTACACGCATGATTACGCATGACAGTGCTTATGCTCATCATTTAATAAAGAAGTGAAAACAATACATATACCTATGTAAATTCCTGTTTGGCAGGAATTATAGCATCGCCGTGTTCAAATCCAATTTTCAACTTCTTTATTTGCGACCAGTGCATGTAGACGTGCAAGTGTATGTAGTCTATATAGACGAGGTTCGCCTTACGACTCTCTGTATACGTGGAAAGGCAATGCGCACCACATTTTAAGCTTCACTCTTCAGGCGAAGTACGTCCCATCTATAAACTGAAATTCAGTGCCACAAATGGTCCACGATTTACTTTAAAGACTTCCAAGTTAAGGCTTTAGATGTCTCTTTACATGCAGAAGAATCCATTTGGTGTAAGGTGGAGACAGCGCTTACGTCCGGGCGGACTCTCGTCCTCAGTTTAGGCCGATTCCGTGAAGGTTTAAAGCTAGGCCACACCCCATGTTATACGATCATAACTTTTATAGTTTTTCACAAGCAGTGAAGGCATCTAGCGCGAGTGTAACAGCCGATGAAAATTTAGACGCCGGCACGCCGCCAGTTGATGTCAGTATAAACTGGCCTGTATCACCTGAGGATTGTAAAATTACTACACGCCTGTGACGCGATGCAGCTGCGAGAGTTGGAACTTTCGATACAGGAAGGGGGAAGCGTAAAAGTCGCGCAAAGAACGATTGCGATCTCCCTGCATGGCAGCCGTTAAATTTACGCTCGCGAAAGCCAGGCAATACATACACTGGTCACGGTGGCGAGTCGGAACGCGAGGCTGCACACCGAGACGAAGCCATCGCGTTTTTATGGCGCACAGTCAACTGCTTTCCACGGGCACTGCAGTTCCGGAAAGCCTCAGGTGTTTCCTTCTCCTTTTTAAGTTATTATTTTCGGCTTCGACAGCTCTGTCGTAACCAACTATAGATTTCGGAGCTCCTGCTTTCATTGTCACATAAAGACGCCAACTGTCGGGCTTCACCATTTCAAAAGCTTCAAAGAGTTGACCGGCCCGAACGGATGTATAGTATCTGTGTGGAATCGTGAGACGTGGCCTGCGTCGCAATGTCGTCTGTGCATGCAGTTGCGGTCGCATCTTTTAGGGGCCAGAGACCTTCCGCCTAGCGCACACACCTGAATGTGATAACTCGGTTCAAATTCAGTATCCTTTCAGGGTGATCGCGAGATATTTAGGAAACATTTAGGAGGCTTTTCAGTGAACATATTTCAAGCGATCATTTGAGCATGAAAATGTTAACGCAGAAGTCGAGCTTACAGGGCCAGAATGTGCGTACGTTGACAGCTTCATCCACTGTGAAACTAACGCAGGCCATCACTCTTTCATATCTGGAAACATTTGCTGCTGAACCGCGTGTACGTTTTGGATGCGCATATAGTGCATATATGGCTATATACGTCGACTCAAGTACGGTTTTTCTTGCGTCAAAGCCTCGCAAAACTTCGCTTACGCAAGTGCGTTTCTTGACTGCCCTGCTTAGCATAGTTCAATATTATAGCGATTGAAGCGGTGGCAAACACGCAGGCAAGACGCAGGTTAATCACCTAAGCCAATTTTTTGTTCTGCTCATTCGTCAATATACTCACCTTATCGACTTATACGCATCCATTCGCTACGCTTGTTTTAGGCATGCAGGAAATTACCCTACCATGACACCTTTATTTTTTTTATTGTGTAACGAAAGCATTGTCTCGCGATCTATAACCACAGTTGACACGCAACCCAATGCTGGAAAAGGGATGTTTAGCATATTCACCCGCAAACCATACTAATATGCCACGGACTGACGGGCAAGCCGCGCCGGCAACGCTTTTCACTGCGCAAAGCGGTGGCGAACACGCAAGTCGTTTCACTGCGTCTTCATGTCGAAAACATATTTCCGCTAACTGCTATTGGGATCTTTCGCACGTTTGATTTTGGTTAGGTTAGGTTAGGTTAGGTCAAGCCAGGCTAGGTTAGGTCGCGGTCACTCCGTTCACCGAGTCCTCCGCACACACCCAATACGCGAACAGCGCATTGGTACGGAGATTGCACCGCTCCTATAGACCAAGGAATTATGACCTAGAAGCCTGGCAATGCAGACATCGACTCACGTACGTCTGACCACGTATGAGTAGAATATGCGGCCAATCTTTCGCACCTGCACCAATACACACTCGCAGGATGCCGCGATGCTATAGGCCATGCAACAACCGTATTACAGCGTGGCTCCGCACGAAATAAGTATACCCAATATTTACGAGGCGCACGGCTCTTGAAAGCTTCGCACGTTGAGCATAATTTGAGCCGCACGTATACGCTACACGTGTAACGAAACTGCCGCTTCGCACGACTCAAAGAGCAGCGCCCACTGACGCTTCTAGAGGCGTTAAGAGGAAGGAATTCAGGGGGAGTGGGGACGTTGTATGGTGCGCTACTCGGTGCATATACGTGTTGGTTGGGGGCCCCAATTTTCGGTTGCTGCGGCTCGCCCTGTGCTTCGTCGCACGCTCCTTGCACGGCAGACGTGGCGCGAGAGATGAGCGTGGTATACTCACCGCTGTGAAACGTCGTAAACACCGCGCGGCGTCTTCCTCCGAGCACCACCGCCGTGAGGCCGCATTTGCATACGGCTTCCGCTGGCATAATTTGCAGACAGACGCCCGAAAACGGATCGGTGGGCGTATAGCGCTGGCGCAACGCAAATATCTGGGGTTCCTAAGTAAAAGCACGTGTGGCTTCCTCGGTATGCTTTATTTATTGCTTTTATCATTATTAAAGTCGCGCTTTATACTGCGTCGACGCCCTGTGTTAGTTATGCGCTAAATGTGTCATCGCGATACCCAACATTACACAGTGGTTGTGCGAGCCTGATCGAACCTGGAGAAAGAAGTACGGGTGTCGGCCGGGCGTTCCACGAATTGAGATGAACTTCCGCGCATGCGCCGCGGGATGCGCTCGTGTTGGTGCTTCCACGAAGAAACCTGAGTATGCGCATCAAATGCAAGAGTACCCAGTGGGAGTAGCGATGAAAACGCTGTTTGTATTACTTCGGCACCGAGCAAGGGCGAGAAAAATCGCGCACCGCTGGAAACGGTCGGAATTCATAAACGGGTGAAGAGGTACTGGAAAGAAGAAGAAAAGCAGCAGCTCACAGTCACCACGTGTTGCAGGGCGTTAGGTGGAAATCGTGCCATTTGTTGTTGTTTTCTCGCTTCAGCTCAAGTCCACCACCAGGCCGACACAACAAACCACTCTTTAGGAACAATTTGAAACATTAACTGGTACTGCCAGTGCGGTTTCTAAAGCTAGAGCTTAAGTGTAAACACGTTCGAGGCACCGAAACCTGAAATACAGTCACTGATGCTGCTGTTTTTCTTTCTCTTGCTTCTTTTACGAATAACAGTGGCAAAGTACGTTAGGAAAATCGGCCGTTATGTTAAATGGTTGATCGCTCCTCTCTATATCCAGTAATTGCCATTCATTCATTCATTATGGTATTGAAGAACCAGAAACTCTTCTGGTTGACCTCTTTGCCTTTCCCATCGCCTTTCTCTTTCTCTCTCTCTCTCTCTGCGCAGCAAGTACGTTGCTGGCTTTTTCACAACCACAATCCCTGTCTCCCCACAACATTAAAACCTCGTATAAATAGAAAGACGATGTGAAGTATAGAGTGAATCTTTACCAAATGCAATGGGCAGGTGCGCGTCTAACACTTTTCCTCGTATACAAGCAGCATTGAGAGCAAAGCGAGGTGGAAACAACGTGCAACAACGCCTTCGCTTTGTCACCCTCGTCGCTCCTCGCACATCTTGCGCACGCCACCACTCCTCCGCTCGTAAGCTGCGCGTGGCGCATACAAAGGTTTCACTCGAGCCGCGCTCGTCGGTGACGTCAGTTCAAAGCGAGAACGTTTGTGGGTTGACGCGAAGAGAGAGAGAGAGTTCTTTGACGTTGGGAACAGGGCGTTGATTGCGTTGACGGCCTGCCACTCTTGAACTAGTTCTCTCGCTTATACGGAGATGCGCAGGCGTATGTTTCTAGGATTCTGGTTTCGCTGCTGAAGGACTTATACGCCTTGCATCGTGGAGCATCCAGAGGTAGTAGTGTGCGTTTCTAGCAGCAATCCTGCAAGCATTGCGAAATCAGCTAGAACACGGGGACGGAAAACATACACGACAGGCGTCAGATACTAATCCAGCTTTATTCAGCAGCACGTATTTCGTACGTATCGGTATGCAAACATTGACGACGTCCAGCGTCTCTCTCTCCAAACAACTTTGGTTGGTTAAAATGTTAATCCACAGTCCTCCTAACGGCCCTTCTCACAGAGCAGCTGTCATGTTGAGACGCAGTATTCCTTCTATTATTAAGAATTTCCCCGCAAGTGATGACAGAAACAAGGATACTGACGCTTTGCGCATACAAATTAAGCGTTCCTCGGACAACTTCAAGCAAAACCTGTGCGTGCGTGATTACGCCGAATTACTCGTATTTTTACTTCATGAACGCATCAATCGACGAGGACATTCTCTGACATAACATTTAAGATAATCAGCATTCTCAGCTATACATTAGCGCGCATGACAGAACGAAGGCGTCTCCCCATTTTGTGCGAAATACCAACGCAGTAAAACGGATCACGTCGTACCATTTAGTCTGAGTTGAAGCCTTATCGAGGGTCTCCGTGCAATGCCCTCCGACGCGCAATCTGCTTCCAGCCCTTTGCTGGGAAGAATGACTCCCATCCACGCGTTCAACACTACACACGTTAGTTTGCCTAAACTCCACTGTTCTCTCTCTTCTTCTTCTTAGAGGCACTTCCGTTGACCCAAGCGTTCTCACATGGCGTGCCATCATACGCCGTGCCAGCCTAATTCTCGCGTGAGTGCGGGCAGTACGCATTCGTGGTCAGAGTACGCGAATACTCGCGGTCGTTAAGCTTGAGCGTGCAGCATGAGAAGAAGATGCGGTAGCCCCCTAACTCGTCTGATACAGCAATACCGCACGCCATGGGAATCTCGTAAACCTCGTTTGCCCGAGCGGGCCAAGACCGCTACACGTAACCTAGATAACGGTCTGCCGTCCGTCCCATGGTCGAGCCGCCGAGCCCGGTCAGGGCGCGGCCATCTCTCCGCCCCGGCTGCTGCTCTTATTTGCTCTCGCTATATAGGCTAGGCTTGGCTCGGATCTATACTTTAGCCTCCGCCCTTTCGGATATCTCTATTAAGATGTTTGTAGACGCGAAGACTTCTAAACAATAAGCCGGCTTGATGCCGAGACAAAGTGAGTGATAACGGAAAGGTGCCTTTTTGATGTATACGCGTTCGGCGCATGCAGCAGGGCGCGCGTGTGTGTATTTATGCGTGGGCCTATCTGATTGCCCCTACACGTGACCTTTGGCGTTAGCTAGTTGTTTTGAGTTCTCGATATTGCCGTTAGTTTATTTGGTTTGCTTCGTTTTCAATTACTTTTGAAAGCCTTCGCGGATGTTGCACCACACGCATGCCCGGCCTGCAGTCAGAGGCACCATCGTTTATCGAGCATTGTTGCGTTGCGCTGCGTCTTCCTCAGTCATTTGTTGAGTGCCCACTACAGCCCATTAGTGTCTGTGTGGATGAAGTATATATACCGACGCTGCTATATATAGACTGGAATTTTATAGCGAAGCAGTATACTGTTCTACAACGCTCTTTCTCCCCCCTTCCACTCTCTTTCTCTTTTTATCCCCCTACTCCTTCCCCCCGTACAGCGTAGCCAACCGAAACCACCTCTGGTTAACCTCCCTGCCTTTGTATGCATCTTTTCTCTCTCTCTCTCATCGTGTGGCGGCGGCGAGGGCGGCGTGTTTCGGCGTGGCGGCTTGGGAGGGAACTATAGCGTAAACGTGAACATATGTCGTACAAGGGGGCACACAGACAGCAAGAAGACGAAATCAAGCACGGAAGGAGACAAGACGAGCGGCAGGTCCACTAGGCTACACGGGGCTAAGGGAAGAGGAGACTGAAAGAGAGAGAGAGAAAAAAGGGAGATAGTTAGCAATGCAAGCACACTAGAGTATGAACAGCACGACTGCAGATGGTCACTCAGTCCGGTGCCTAAAGCGTAGCTGCTAAGAGAGAGAGAGAGAGAGAGAGAGAGAAATGAGGTGGAAAAGGCGGAGACGTTGCCTGAAAAAAAAAAAAATACGTTTCTGTTTTGCTGTCCTACACTGTGGCAGGGGTAAGGGGGGAGGGGAAGAGGGGAAGAATAGCGGAAAAAAAAGCAAACACGTGAAAAAATGTACAGTATCATATATAGTCTCGCTAATAGCCGCTCGAACGTAAACGTATAAGCTTGAGTGACCCGTGTCTGCTAAGATAGGGTACAAGAAATGCGGAGTGAAAACATCGCCCTCAGCTGACAGGCGCTTGAAGTAAGCCCGATAACATTTACCTGATGTTTTAAACGAAATGGAGGACAGAGTAATGAGCGACATAAATCCGTAGGTACGGCGGGAGTTGACGCCACTGAACTTGAAGAGAGCGGATTAGCGCTTATTATGTGACGCTTAGAGCAGATAATCGGTGACGTGATAACGTAAAACGGTGGCTACCGGGTCAGCGTTGTCGGGTGCCCATGTATATAGGGCAGTCACCCCTTGACTGGCTAATTAGAACACTTTCGGAGTACATGCATTCCTTTCTCCTGCAGTGCAGCGTTCTTGATACTCGTATATATGTATTTTTCTTTATAATATATTTGCTCTCTGGTTTGCATTGCTTTTTTACTTTGTAGTTTTACTCGTTTTACTTGCACAGGAGGTCCCGCCGACGGTGATTAAAACCCTGGGACCTCCTTCTGTATATGCACAACTATGTATCATTTCTAATGTATGTAATAAAATTCAATTTAATTAGGGATTTCACAAGGATGATGGTGAATACGATGACGATGATAACTTGTACTTTTCAGCCAATAGTTACTTTATCGACAGTTAACTATTCCAGTGAATCAGGTACGGCGTGTCAGAACTCCGCCGCTACCGATTCTAATTCGAAGCCACACGTTAGAAAAGGGCCGTATAATAATTTTTGACGTATGGTAACTCACTGATTCATACGTTGCTACGTCCTCAGTAAAGCAACGATAGTACACGTAAACTATAGGTCCGCAAACCAGAAGTACACAAATTAAACGTGGATAAACTTTGCAAAAAAAAAAAAAAACAACTAGTGGCATGTACTTGTACATTTCTGTACACTGCGTAATTTCGCGCTACGTGACCAACAATGCCCTGGTAAGTAAACCCAACAAGCACTGTGGACGACACACCAAATCGTGTCATCATCCTTCATACAAAACGAAAACCAGCACTACAAGGTCGCAACATTGCCGCATGGTGCAAGCGCCGTGCATCCTTCTTTTTCTACTTCTTTTCTTTCTTGCTTGCCGTTTTACAGCACTCACTTCAAAGGCACTAATTGAAACAGTGTACACACAAAGGCTTCTCGAAAATACAGAATGATGCCTGTTGCACTTTCCAGCCAAGTCGTCAGTTATGCGTTCAGCAAAGCGGGACATTACTTTTAACTATAAGTATCATCAAAGAACTCGTGCGTCATAGCCATAAAGCCCTGATATTGTCAACACAAGGAAATGTCACAGTTTCGCCCTAAGGGAGAAGCAATGAATGCGATAGCAACACAGCAATGTCATACGAAGTAAGGTGAGCGGCTTTGGTAGCAATATGAATTGTAGTAAACATGAGCTGATTAAGTAAGCGGGTGTGCTGCGGCGTAAGTAGACCGACATGAAGAGAGACTCGATGACCACGAGAAGGCGCGTGTGAAACGGTGGTGTTGATGAGAAGCGCTTCCCGTGGGCAGCGCGTGCGAAGGGACACACCTGTAGCGCTGCACTGCCGACCCGGGCAGCATTGCATGTGTAGCGTGCATTGGAAAATGTGGCCCGACTATTACTAACTGATTGAACAAGCGTGGTGTGAGCGCGCACAAACAAACATGAATAGATCACACTGAATGACTGCAGACAACGACTGTCAAAACGCTGGCAGCAAGCGCATATGCCGCAGCGGGCGAAGGTACGTGCGTGCGGTCTATCGCTTCAACGGAAACTGAGCGGCGAATGCAAGGCGCATAAAGGTCAGAGCCGTGTGGAGATAAGAGACGGTGCGGGCGAGCGACGAGCGCGGTTGTTGGCAGAGTAGAAGTGCGCCCCCCCCCCCCCCCCCCCGCTCCCTCCGGCGCTGGCTTCCCGCTTCCTTGCTTGCGCGTGGGAGTTTGAGTGCGTTCGCTCTCCGTGATAGCGCGCGTCCCCGCACGCTTCCGCTCGGGCATACGGCGCGCGGTGAAGATTTTATCTATAGGGAACCTCACGGCGACGGCGACGGCAGAAATCCGGTTGAAGTGTCCATATAATTGCTATCGCAATAATAACAGCAGCGTCATAGCCACACGGAATGACAGGCTGCAGGTTTGACCGAGCGTAGCCACGTTTAATTAACTGAACATCCAAGTTGATTGTGAGTCTCTCGCGCTACAGTGAGGTTCGAATAACGTCAGGAAAGGTATATTCGAGAAATGAAGTGGTTACTACACCATTTTAGTAACGTTCCAAAAGAGTGCAATTGCTGCTTGTTAACGCAATGAAATCGCGTTTACCAGCGTGAGAACTGACCGCTTCGTGTATGCGCGAGGCACGCGCTCGACTTCAGCTGTATGCGAAAGCACGCGCGCACGCGGCAATGCACGCAAGTGCATGGGCGCCGGCGCACGCTTTTTTTTCAGGGGCGGCGGCGGCGGCGGGCGAGCTCAGACGAGCGCGGCAAGAGGCTTCGCGGCTTCGGTCGTGTGCGCGCAGTCGCCGGGCGCCGCTGCGCAACCGGTTTGGGAAAAACGCCCGCATTACTTCACCACTAGTGGAGAGCAGTTCACTCTTCTTAGCCCCGAGCCGGCTCGTCCGGCAGCGACGGCGCGGGCGCTGACCTCGCGCCATAGAGCGGCTGCTAGCGTCGTCGCGACGACGTTGCTCGAAGCTGTAAACAGAGGCGGCGGCTACGGTGGTGCGGGGACGCTTTGTATACGCAGTTTATTGCTCGCTGCCGAAGATCACGTTCGTTCTCGAACAACTCCGAACTCCCTTGCAAAGGTAATCGCGCCCGGACACCGTCCAGCAGGAGAATCTTGTGAGGCTCGGGAAGAAGTAGTGCTCAGGGAAAATGATGTTTTTTTTTTTTTTTTTTTTTTAAAGCCACGAGAGAAAAGTACTGTATGAATGAATGGGAAATCTTTAAATAAGGAAA
Organism: Dermacentor silvarum; assembly: GCF_013339745.2. Classification (NCBI taxonomy): domain Eukaryota; kingdom Metazoa; phylum Arthropoda; class Arachnida; order Ixodida; family Ixodidae; genus Dermacentor; species Dermacentor silvarum. The sequence continues at coordinate 68,860,602 of NC_051161.1, forward strand.
AGGATGACTCCACGGCAAAAAAAAAAAAAGACATAAGGTGGGAGCTCAGGTAACTGAATCACTGCATAGACCATTGTCCGTCTTTTTTAAAGGGAGCTTTCTTTGCGAACGTTCTGGGGAGGGTGCGCCAGATTCCCCATCCTTCCTTATAGTGGCAGCTTGCGCTTGAGACTCATATAAACACTTCGTGACTTCTTATCCACATATGCATACATACAGTATTCCTGGATGCTTAACAACATGTCGAATAATTGGCTCTTTAGTGTGATAGCCTGTTAAAAGGACATGGGAATGTTCAGTTAAACTGGATTGGTCAGTTACACTTCAATACCAGAAACGTCCGATCGTATCGTTAGCAGAGTACTGGCAAGCCAGAAAGGATGCCCCCCCCCCCCCCCCCCCCCTCCCAAGAAACCCACGCAGCCGTGCAACAACAAACACACGCGCTCGCTTCCGGGCACAACCAAAGCCTTGTCGCACCAAAAGTTAAAATAACAAGCTGAGAGATTAAGGCCAACCCGCTATAGCGGTGGTTCTATAGTAACTTTCGGAAGCTTATCGGCGGCAAAACAGGTGAAAGCGTTCCAAAGACTCACCATCAACGCATGCTGTCCGTCGCCGTGCCGTCTTCGTCGTCCCGTCGACTGTAGTTGCTATTATATATAGGTATTTATATTTATCGCCGTCCTTGTTTTTGGTCCAGCTACCGCTGATTCGAATGGCAGAGCTTTCCTTTGAGTAAGCTTCCACAGTTTATCGTTTGAAGTTTTACTTCGCAACCCCCTTCGTTTTTCAGCACCTTTTCCACACGCCCTTCCTTTGGATAAGCCAGGTGTCGTCCATGTGCCAGGGGCCGCTGCCAGTTTTGTTCTGTGCCTGCTTCGTTATATGTCCTCGCATCCGATAATAATTAAAAATCCTTCCCCACCGTCAACAAGTAGTGGTGCAAGATAAATTACCTTTGCATGCACAATCGGAAATGTCAGCAGTCAGCGCGCGCGCGGATAAGCAATCAGCATGCAGGTTAGTCTGTATACCCGGAGGCACCTATACTTATCACCGCGAATGTGCAGGGCGAAAATAATGACGTCGCAAGGAGCGTTGTTTGTACAACCGCGTCCGGTTCCGATTTTCTTGCCACTCGATCAGAAGAACTGAGGGACGTGTTAGAAACTCGAGATAAATATCTTCGCGAAAGGGTTCGATCGTGCGCTTGCGTAGACAGCGGCCTGTCTATAAGGAGCTTAGTTAATGACAAAAGCCCCGGAGGAATTCATCCAGAAGCGTGAGAACTGCATCGGCTTCGTGAATACTGAATTTTAGGTGCCCGTTTTTTAGATCTGTTGGTGCACGTGGGAACTTTTTTTTCCTGTATTCGCGTCCTGATTTTGTACTTGACGACAGCATATGCGAAAGCTCGCGAAGAGGACAACAGTACCACGAGAAAATATAAATTTATATGCTTTCTTTTTCATTTACAACGAGGTATTTATACTGCTTGACTATGCGAGTATGACTTGGTTTTCAATTGATACCACGTCATTACTCATCACGTCACCATCAAAGCTTGGAAGGCGACCTCTTCAAGCGTTGTAACAGCGGAACTGTTAGCATTTTGTTTCCCCGCGTAGCGTTCGCAAAAACTCGCCTAGCGATGACGTCAGTGCGCACAGCTGCGCCTCGCTTCACCTTGCAATAGCCAATCGATAGCCAATGAATAGATGATCGATAATCGATCAATAATAAATAAATTCCGGAAAATGCTGGGGATGACTTGGTAGTGCTTCATTTCATCATCATCCTATATTTATGTCCACCGCACGACAGCATATTTGTGTTGCTACATCACTCCCTATTTGCCACTTCCATATAAATTTATATTTTCTCGTGGTACTGTTGTCCTGTTCGCGAGCTTTCGCATATGCTGTCGTCAAGTGCAAAATCAGAACGCGAATAGAGGAAAAATAGTGCTTAGCTTAGCCCAAATACGTGGGCAATACCTTGCGATAGCCAATCGATAGCCAATCAATAGGTAATCGATAATTGATCAATAATTAATAAATTCCGGAAAAGCATAACCCGTAAGGCCAGGACTAGCTAGGTGCCGATCACTTCCGCTGTTTCTTTAGCCTCGCGCCACTAGTGCAAGCTACGCAATTTTTTTTACAAACGACGCAGTTATTTATGTTCCTAGACCAGCGCGCCTATTACTCTAAAATTTACGTACACATAGATTTGGTGGTAGCTCATCCTTTCAAGTCGATGAATGGAGTTGTAGCTAGAGGCAAATAGGGAGTGATGTAGCAACACGTGACGTATGAGACCATGCATATGCCCACGTGTCTATACAGGGAAGCAACACTCCGCCATATGTCCTCAGTGACCGATGGACGTTCCACGTGTTCGTAGTGCATGTGCCTCTCTCCCTCTCCTCTTTTTTTATTTTGATATCTCACCCCCTTCTCTCTGCGTAGGGTAGCAAGCAGGACGCGCGTCTTGTTGACCTCCCTACCTTTCTTCCACCCTCCTCCCCCTCCTCCCGTAGACGGGACCACTAACAGAAAAGACCACTCACTAAGTTCAAAACTGCAACTTCCACGGATGAGTCATACTCCTTTTATTCGCTGTTAAACAGCGTAACCCGCATGCATGCGAATAACTGGGGCGTAACATTCGCCTATAGAATATTCACTATAAAAGATTATGCTCTTTCAGCTCATTCTTACGCGATCACAGAGTCGATATAATCCTTCTTCTTGTACTTACGGTCTGTTGTATATTCACGCAGGGGCCGATAAAGAAAGAAACAACAAACAGGTTAAAACAAAAAGAAATGGCAAGGAGATAAGCGCGTACGCATTGTGCACGCGTGCTTGATGAGGTGTGTCTAATAAGCTTTCCTCCACCCGAGCGCGCAGCAACTTATTTCAATCCGTTCGCAATTACTTAAGCCAGTGTTGCGCCGAGAAGCCTACACACGTTGCTCGGCAAACGGCGCGCTGCAGCTACTTTGAACGCACTCATGCGCGGCGCTCCCTGAATTAGCGCATTCCATCGCATATGTGCACGTGTATACTTCAAAGCTGTATAGGAGATGCATGCAGAGGGCACATAATAGGAACTGGAACACCACTGCCGGAGGAACAACAACAAGAAGAGTGAAAAGAAGAAGTATCGGCAGAAGTGGCGCATCGTTCTTGATCCAATCTATATTCGACGGCAGGCAGCCGCCACGGGACGCGCAGTTCGATCTCGTCTAATCCCACGCTGCGCGGATCCTGTTTGCACAAAGGTGCGGCGGCTGGTGTCGATAAGCAGCACAGCCTGTATGCACTCTTCAGCCGCGTTGCGTCGGGCGCCCGTGTGAGATGAGCGAGACGCGCGCGCAGCGTTCTGCAGCTCCTGATCGTTAGGGCGCTCGCGCGAGTTAATTGGATGGCACCGTGGAAACAAATCGTGGTCATCAATTTTCGAGGCATATATAGTATGTGCACCCGCCTGTGTACATATAGCACTGGTGGCTTGCGGTTGCGTCAGCGTGCGCGGTCGCCGCTGCTTCGTTGACGCTCTCAATTACCGAGACCGCAGTTTGTTTTCGCAGAGAAATGGATTGCTGCACAATTCGTCCCCGATGACTGCCTAAGAGGATGCGATAGCATTAGGGGGGTCGCGGTGCATTATGACACGCTTTCATAAGTTGTATATGCTTGTTGTGACTTGGTAAGGGTTTGTATACGTCCTGATGAATCACTGCCCGTGACACCTGTAGTAGGAGACGGTGTCTGTGCTAAAGTATGATCTCATAGTTAATAGGCGTTTAAGGACGAGACGCAAAAAAAAAAAAAAATGGAACACGCAGACAGCACCGTGAACCTTTTTTAACCTTTTTTTTTTTGTTTTTGTTTTTGCTCTCTCCTCCGTAAGTGTGCGCCGTACGTAGAAGGTCATGCATCAACCACTCACTCAAGCCACCACCCTAGTGAAAGTATATAGCTTCCCAATTCCAAATTCGGTTCCTCCGCAAATACGCAAAAAAGAATTTCCACACAAAAAAAAAACGAAAAAAAAAAAGCTCCGTGGGTTTTTCTGAAAGGCCTAGTAATTCTAAGTCGACCCGATCTAAACGCAAACGAAAAAAAACACAGAACCGATTGTTTGCAGGGTTGGTTATATAATTATGCCACTGTTAAGTTCCCCGCGGTTCCTACCATGACCTTGGACTTGACTCTTGTGTTGTTGTAGTAATTAAGGAAGCACTGCGGTCAGAGAGCTGAGACTGGCCAATGACCTCGCGCAATGATATGCCGTTCTCGGTTGGTACGTCTCATCGCAACGCAGTACAGTCTTTGTCCAGCATGACTTCCCCCAAACTTTCAGCGCACAGCAGGTGCTGCCGCTGTGCATCGCAGTCACAGCGGCAGCACCTAACCGACCTTCTCCGCCTGGTCCACTCGATGAGTGGACTTGCTGCAAAGACCACTATAGGTTGTTTACGATGCTTCCCCAGTCAGATCTCAGTACACCTTCTCGCTTTCTAATTCTATCTTTAAGGTTTCAACATATTTAAGGTTTCTGCCCCCCCCCCCCCCCCCCCCCGATCCGGCAGAAACTTGCAGGTTAACAAAGAAGCTCGAGAACAACTTAAGGACCACACAAAGAGCGACGGAACGTAAAATGTTTAGCGTAACGTTAAGAGACAGGAAGAGAGCGGTGTGGATGAGAGAGCAAACGGGGATAGCAGATATTCTAGTTGACGGTAAGAGAAAACAATGGAGCCGGGGAGGCCGTGTAATGCGTAGGGTAGATAACCGACGGACCATTAGAGTTACATACTGAGTGCCAACGGAAGGAAAGTGCAGTTGAGGACGGCAGAAAACTAGGGGCGGTGATGAAATTAGGAAACTTGCAAGCGCAAGGTGGGAATCGGCTAGCGCGAGACAGAGGTAATTGGAGATCGCTGGGAGAGGCCTTCGTCCTGCAGACACATAAAATAGGCTAATGATGATGAATGATGATGATATTTAACGTGGTTGTCGTAAATGAATTCCTACTCGTTTAAGCTGTTCTTCGGCTGTTCGGGTGACATAGTTGCTGTTCGGTTGAGATACCAAAATGGCGTTTAATAACCGGCTGCGTTGGCTGGGACCAGCTACGTCGGTTGGGACTACAGGATATAGTAAACTACCGGCTAGGTAGCTATCGCGCCTTGTACTTTCATGTATTTAAGCACTTGTAAAGTGTTTGTCAAAATGAATCCGGAGCTCTCCAGCATACAGTGTAATTTATAGGCCCATTGTCACTTTGGTACGTTAAAGAGAAAAAAAATCAGTCGGCTTAGGATGTGACTTGATCAGCAGAACACTTCGTTGCCATCGTCTGTTCCCACTCGTACGATATAGAGATGCGGACAGTATGCAACACTGATCAACAACAGCCTCAGCCAGCAGCCTCGCTTAGCATCCTCAACCAGCAGAAACATCAATCAGCACCAGACAAAGACGGATCTCCGCACTCTAAGATGCCAGTCATCTAAAAGTCGATATGTATATCCTCGACTTTCTTAAATTATGCGTGAGCAGCCCATCTCATGACGATAAAATAGAAGAAGTGATAAACATCGTATCCTTACCCAGCTTTATTTTGCAGCAAAAAGAAGAAAAAAAATGGAGGACGCTTAAGCTTCGCCTTTAAGAGTAGAAAGCGATAGCGTTATCGGGACCCGTTCGCATCGCATCGTTCGAATACGGCAAGTAGGCTTCATTCACTTCAACACTGAACGTAGGAAAGCCAGCTTACAAAAACCAAGCTTACACCGAACCCCTTAAAATCGGCTTCACTTTTAAACTGAAATGCATTGCTGGAAAGACGTTTTCCAGGAGCAATATAAGTGGTCTTATATTAAAATGTGAAGGCCCAGCACCTTTTTTATTATTTTATTAATTGTTTGCTATTTCCCCGAGGCGCGCCGGTCTGGTAGATATTGTTTGAGTTTCCTCGTAGAAGAATTGACTTTTCTCGTACATTCAAATTACAATCCGACGCCGAATGGTAAAGTCGTACTTTACCATTTTTTCTGACGGATTTCACTGTGAGAAATACAATTTTTGTTCACCAAAACCTTGCACCACGTGGAGGGCCTGCGCGCTCGATGTGGTTGGATGATTTTCTCCGCCACCCCGCGATCACACGCCGATTGCCGACGCCGGATTTTCTGCGACACGGGGCCGTTAAAAGCAACTACGCGGAAACCAAGCCATACAAGATCACTGAAACACTCATCGGCCACTGAGCGTCACGCCTCGCTCCGCTACCTCAGTACATGCCCCAGAATTTGACCAGACAGATCAGGTCCCACGCCAACTTCCTCGAGATCCGCAATAATTGTTTGACCCATCGGGCATCCGTGTCCAGGGATGCGTGCTTGTCTGCCCGATTGGGCTACGAGGCCTCGCGTTGGCTCGTATAGTGTGGGAGAGAGCTCATGAGAGGAACAGGATGCTGATGTCTGTGGCACAGTGGGCCCGCTTTTCCATTCTTTCCCATGGTGAGTCCTTCCTTCGAGCTCATGCGGCGCAGACGTTCCACACGCGCACAAATCCACGGCGTTTACACGCACGAGTAGCTCGCGTGTTCCGGGTCGCACGCCCGTGGCACTCCTGTATTCTGGACACGTAACGCACGATTTGTAGACGAGTTTCGTGTAGCGGCTCGAGCTCTTCTCAGACCACGGGAATGAAGACAAGGCCCGTCGTGTCCTGACGGAGGACTCCGCGCAGACAACAGACCGCGCTTGAACACACCTCCGAATTGCCTTGTCACTGATTGTGAAAGTTTATCGGCCGTACCATGCTTACGGCGCCATGAGGGGGTTTCACCTTTCGACTATCTTTTTATTATCACTGTCTTGAAGAAGGAGAACCAACACGGGAGAAACGTAGGCTTATATATTTAACGGGGCACTACCGACCGCAAAAGTGTTCGTAGTGCGGCGTTCACTAAAGAGTTTAATTTCTTTGTGACGGTCTCAGCCTGCAATTTAAGTCAGCGATGTGCTGTTCGTACGAAGATATATCCACTGAACGTTTTAATTAGAAGGCGGATGCATCCACTGGGATTAAACTTTTTCGTACACGCGGATACCAGTTTGTGTTTCACCGCAGCTCTGGGACGAAAACGATGACCGGTGCAACATCTCCAACCTTATACTATCGGCTTGAGAAGGACAACAGTCGGTTTTCACGAAATGTGAAATTTAGGATCCAAGTTGGTGCTTTCATTCTTTTTCTTTTGCGTGCGTGCGATAAATTTAAAGTCTGGGGTTTTACGTGCCCAGACCAAGATATGATTATGAGGCACGCCGTAGTGGGGGACTCCAGATTAATTTTGACCACCTAGGGGTCTTCAACGTGGCACCCAGGTACGGTACACGCGCATTTTTTTTTTTTTTTTTTTTGCATTTTGCCCTCATTGAAATGCAGCTGCCTTGGCCGGGATTCTATCCCACGCCATCGCCTAGCACCGCAACCACCACGGCGAGTTGCATGCGTGCAAGCGGGAGACAATTGATATTACCAGCATCATTACATGCCTAATGAGTGATGATGACATATACCGCGATGAGGTCGACTGTACTTGCCGGGAGGCGCATATTTTACTAAACTTCCTACACGTAAGATCCTCGCTTCCAGCTGGCTTCAGTGACTTCATCATCGCAGCGTGAAAATCTTCCCACGTGGCCAAACCGCGCATTGAGTTTTCAACAAACTTTCCATGCTTGTTAGTGCCGCGTGTGGATGGCAGACACCCACGTGAAATTCCTACAGTGTACAACTGAACCACGCCGCGTACACGGAGTGCACTCACTTACATGTACACGGCGTACACGCAAAAAGTACTCGAATATTTCGCAGAGCGCGAGGGTCACCAACCGCCCTTGGCATACGCGTTTATTCTTCGAGCAAGCTCAACGCTCTCATGCCGCCGACCACGCGAGTACGTAACGCACGCGAAAGCAGCAGAAAGAAAACGCGGGGAGGCAATGAGCCGCAACGTGGGTTTGAAAGCGGTGGCGGCGACCACGTTCGTAGCCTTTCACAGGTCAAGACCTCATAAGGAGAGGCGCGGTGTTCCCGAAGCGCACGTTACAACGGAGCGCCCACAATACATTACGCCCCGTATAGGTCCCACGTCGGCGTGCTGTTGAACGTGCGGCCCTTATCGTAAGTTGAACGCCAACGACGCACGTGACAGCATGGTTTCGAAGTAAGCAGAATTGCTAGAGACGGGATCTTGAGTTCGTGCATTTCATTTTATCCGTGTGCACGCATGACTTTAATGATGAGGGAGCGCAGACAACCAAACTTCGCAGTGCTTTATTGCGGCTGGCGTTTCGTTGTGCACTGTTGCAGGAAAAGTTGATTCAGAGACATATTCCGCATGCTCAAATCCATTATTCACGGTTGTGCTAGCCACATCCTGCGTGTTTTCGCTCTTTGTGTCTCATGTCATTATTGCGATACCATCATGAAAAGGCTTTACCAGCTCACCGAGCAGCACGTATAGCATGTAGCATCTGCTTGGTCAGTCTCATGACTCTGACTTTACCTAAACGCCTGAAATCAAAACCCCTGCAGAAACGTCTTGGCATAACATGTAGGGTTCAACTAAATGTCCCGTAACGCTGTGGGCATTTCCACAGCCATAACTTCACACGGCTGCGCATGACCACGGAAAACGTAAAACAAGTTGAAAGGCGTGATCAGAAAAGCTCACTGAAAGAATTTGCCGCGAAATCTCGCCAGGCTTACTCGTTTGTGGAGACAAACCGCAACATGATCCGGGCAACTAGTTCCAGGATTAGTAAGACAAGGGCTGAACACAGTGTGCGCAAGGTATTTGGTTACAAACTAGGGTTCAACCTAAATGTCCCGTAACGCTGTGGGCATTTCCACAGCCATAACTTCACACGGCTGCGCATGACCACGGAAAACGTAAAACAAGTTGAAAGGCGTGATCAGAAAAGCTCACTGGAAACAATTGCCGCGAAATCTCGCCAGGCTGACTCGTTTGTGGAGACAAACCGGCAACATGATCCGGGCAACTAGTTCCGGATTAGTAAGACAGGGCTGAACACAGTGTGCGCAAGGTATTTGGTTACTCTTGAGCCTTTCACATGCGATAATGCTTTTTGTACTGCTCAAGTTCAATACTTATCCGTTTAGTAGAGGAATCGTTCACCTTTGCGCACGCACAGCGCAGTCGGTCGGTCGTGGCCACTGAAGGTACGCCCAAAAGTAAGCACACGCAGTTTGAAAGTTGAGCACCCACTTGGGCGAGGTTGCCTCACTATACAAGGAAGTTGCCTCGAATACGGCGGCCGCTTGAAAAGGGTTCAAGGTCACGCGCGCCGGCTCCGAAAGTGCTCGCTCGCTCGCTTGCATGCACGTGCGTTTCAAGGCTATTGCCACCACACTCCGAGGAAGCATCAGCGGCAGCGCAGGTTGTGCCCCCTGCGCACAACGGACCGGATAGGTCGTTCGCACTGGCCGCCGCAGCAGCACGCGGAAAGCCGTTCTCCGTGCACCGCTGCCTCTGGGAAACACAATCGCCAGGCCACAAGGCTCCGCGTAACATTAGGTGACTTAATTGACAGCAATCTGCGCCGTGAATTCGTAGCTCGGAGGCGTAATGGGCCAGCCGCGTTACAAAACATCCGCACGCTCAACGTCTCGTGCGTTCTCCCTTTCTGACGATCTGTAGCTTCCCTCCTTGCTCACTCTCATCTTTGATTGCCCTTCGTAAGTACCTTGCTCGCTTGTTGTTTTCTACAGTCTGTAACAGAGGTAGTAAGTAGTGTGCGTGCTAAACGAAAATGGTGGTGGAAGGAGGAATGCGAGTGGCATCGTTGACTGTGCGGATAACAGCCTTTCAAGATAACTAGTGAACATTGGCGCATCCGAACCTCTCGGTTAGAGCGGTCTGTAGATGACGCCTTGTTTTTCTTTCTTTATATTTACGTCTCTATTAAGCAATATCATTCGAACAGAAGCTGTGACCATGCCAGTGAGGGTTCACGCGAAGCTTTCCATCAGCCTGCTTCGAACCCTGTTATGCTAGGCTACGTGTGTTCAACTTTCTTTCCCTCTCTCCGTCCTTATGAAAGGTTGCAATGACGTCCACGTCTTTAACCATCTATACAGCAACTTTGCCTCCGTCTCTTCGATGTGAGCGCTCTGACCACGAATAAGGTATAATTTGGGAGCGTAACTGCGGTATTCATCGTACCACGTGACACTGCTAGCAATGCAGATTCATATCGACTGCGGAACGCTCCCTTTCGAATGCCGATATGTTGGTGTATCAGGCGTGTGATTACGTAGATAACAATGAGTAAGTGTTACGACCGTGGTTACGACCTTCTCGTATTCCGGACCAAACAGACCAAAGAAAAAGCGCGGACTGGCCTCCCACGAGATGCCCTTACTTCGTGGCATATCTTTTCTTGTTTTCTTATGTGTTTTTTTTGCGTTTCTTCTTGTTGTTCTTTTTTCTTGAAGAGAATTGACACTAAGAAATCTGCCTCTAACCCTTTATCATGGCTTCAGTCGAAACAAAGTGTCTTCTAGCGCGGTAGGTCGTCCTCTGGAAACTACTCTGAATGTGCATAAGATAGCATAGCCGTAGCTGCTAGCAATTTCATCTACGTTATTCAGCGGCTGTGAATTAGGCATTCAGCACACTCGCAATGAGAGATCACTAATACGTCGTTATCCCGAGCCATGCGGCACAGTGATTATACGTGCATAAGACTACGCACATGCGACGTGCATTCGAACCAAAAGTGGAACGTCTCTTTATCGGGCGTCCCTTCTTTATCGGGCTCTTTATCGCTCATTGTATTTCTTGCAGCACAAAGATGACACAAAATATCACCACCGACGCAGGTTAACGACTGCTTTTGGCGATTGAGATCTGACACGACCTCGTTCTCACAGTGCGCAGCTCGTGGTTCACAAACTGTTACGACACGCATAGGGCCTTGCTCTTGACGTAATCGGCCTTTGCTAATGGCCAGAGTTGCCGCTAAAAGACTGGACACAAAAGTACAAAACAAGGTTTCTATCAGGATTTCCAATATGCATGCGTCGTTAATTTTGGCTGTGTATCTGAAAAGTCAAGCATACTGAAATTGTCCTGAAACAACATGTAATTCCAACTAATTTGTTTTATTGAAGCTTCTTTGATGCGATTGTCTGATGTCCACGTAGACATTTGGCGTACATTAGATTCACCTGTTCACAACATGCGGTATCTCTCACAAGGAACGCAAAAGAACAATTTAGAAAGACGACTAAGAAATGTTTGCATGAAATGCAAATCGTGTGCGCATTGTGGTGAGCGAAGGAAACATGCGGCAAATTGCATACGTTTGCGGCAGACGAACAGGGACCACATGAACAGGTACCTTAAAGTATTGTGCACTGGGACCTCCTTATGAATCTTTATGTGTGTATTATTTGTAACACAATAAAACATAATTCTGATTCTGATGATAAAATCATTTTGCACGCACTTTACAGTAAAGCAATATCAATTGAATGAGGCAAGTATGTCAACGAAACTCACGACAGTGCATTCAAAGAGCCTACGAAAACAAATAATCTCTAAGAAGCATGATACGCTGAGCCCTAAATAAATGTTGCACAGCTTAAGTTCACTACTGAAACAGAGGTGCTGTGAAGGAATTGTGCTTGGCTTACACAATGATAATCACTGCAGAAAGAAACCAAATAACTATTAGTATCTGTCAGAGATAAAGCACACCGCTCGACTGCCTTCAGCATGATTCCACAGACCCCAGCTTGTATACTAACAGCGTACAAAGCGAAAAGCTTGCACGAATGTGCAGTTGGTGTCTCAAAGTTGCTACATTTTGTAGGTATTGAGATTCAGAAATCTGCAGCCAGCATTCAGAATCCAAAAACAATGCGCGAAGCATCGTAGAAAAGAAAACTGCAGCTTAAAAGTGAATAGACAGAGTAGGGGTAAACTTCTGGCAATAAACTCTGGATCACGCTATTACTCTTGTCCCTACAACCGCTTAGTTTCACGAGCACCGGGCATGTACGGGTGTATCATTGTGTACAATCTACGTGAAAAGTACGCAGTCCCAACTGACGTGCGATGCAAGCTGACGTGTACAGTATTGGGAACTAATCTACAATCTATACGTCAATGCTTTGGAGGTTGAGGAGAGAACTGCGTGGCACTCTATAAGGATGCAAAAGATGGATCGCAGTCAGCTTTGTACATGCGTCCAGACGCCGTGGTCGCTCAGTGAATATGGTTTCCTGTAGCGGAGCGAACCAACGTAGGTTCGACTCCCTTCTGCAGCGGGAGCAGTCAAGCCGCGAGTGCAAAAGTTCTTGCGGGGTAACATTAAGGGGCTCATTAAAAAACAACAACAAATTCGCATGAAGATTTGACTAATTGACAGCATTTCACTATGGCACCTCTCATGTGGCTACTGCCAAAGTTCGGAACGTTAAACAATCGCAAGTCTGGTGAATCATATATATATATATATATATATATATATATATATATATATATATATATATATTTGACAGAGGCAACGCGTTCGAATCAGTATTCTGTCATTTCAGTGATGAATCGGGTGTGAGATTTCTCAATATGCCACCAGAGCAGCAGACGGGTCTTCAGCCTTTACGGAACTGTGTGTAGGCTAGGCACAGCGTCAGCTACTGCACGCAATTAGGCGGCAGCAACAAGAATGGTATACTTCAAGGGCCAGATCAGCGCCGAGACGGAGTTGCTTCTTGCAACTCGCATTCGTCTAGTTCACGTGGCCTCAGCGTTTTTTGCTGTAACGACGATTACGCGCGACCCCTCAAGTGTGCACGTGTAGACGTCACCAATATACCGCCGGGGCGGGCAACCGGCAGGCCCGATCTCGGATAGCGAAATGATGCGAAACTGTCGTTAATTAGCGAATCGTGACCCCCCTAGAACGGTAATTTTTTCGGTGGGAGGTCGAGAAAGCGGCGAAGGTGCCGTGTGATTGGGCCGCGTTTAATGCATCATTGATCATACGAGACATAGAAACTGCGTAACGATAATTCCGGTAGCGCTGCGCGACACCCTGGTTCCTCGGCACAATCCATCATCGGCCGCGACAGTTTCGAAGGTGTCCGCGTAGGCTGGGCGACGCACGAAAGAAAAAAGGAAGAAGGAATAAGAACTGGGTAGCACAGCGAACTGCGCTCATTTCTCTATTTGCATATCAAAGACCTACTGGCCGGAGGAAAAAAAAAACAGATATAAGCGATCGCGCAATTACGACGCAAGTCAACCGGTGCCGCAGATGCCATCCGTAGAGGGCGTGTTGTCATTTGCACTGGAAAGGCGTTACGTCGAGCTGTCCGTAATTCATCATCGTGTGCTTCTCTCATTCTTGGAAGAAGGGAGCATGAGGAAATGTCAGTGACCTGATTCAATTCGAAGGAAGGGTGCATTAATTTTGCCACAGGAGAGTCAGCTTTGCGGCAGGAAATGATAATCTTTGTGAGTATAACCCGTTCGAGCTGGTTTTGCTACGAGAACTGCTTGCTCCTCTTGTACAAAATTCTGTGTTTTATCTTGTTTGTCTGCCTCTTTCGTACCGCCTGTGTTCTTTATATATATATATATATATATATATATATATATATATATATATATATATATATATATGCTAGGTGTATATATTTCCTTTCCTGCAGCTAGATTATGAGGAACGTTTATATGGTCAGGCGTCACAACAAAGAAATAATTGGTTCACTAACTGAGCCAAGATGTCAAAACAAAATTCTATCTAGGAATTCATAAGTGTTTCTTGGTCACACTACAGAGTGACCTACAACAACAACAACTACTACAGCAGCAGCAACAGCAACAATAACGACAAAAACAAAAAAATTATAACAGAAACAGCACCGAAGAAAAAAGGCGGAAGGAATAAAACTCCAATTAGTTACATCGTTGCCTACCATTTCACATTAAAAACGAGCAATACATATCTATAGCCACAGTCGCAGCAGATGAAGCATCATCAGCTCATTAACCTACGACCTTGCGCTCACGCTAGTTCATTGTCTTCAGTGTAACACATTTGTCTGAATTGGTTAATAAATACACGTGTTAACCAGCGACAACGTCGTTATCATCGAGCCTTCAAAGATTTGCTGCGTGCGGAGGTGGTTACTTTCGAAGTTGATGTTCAATACTCACTTTTAACCGCACTGTAGACAGATCAGTTTGTATATATATATATATATATATATATATATATATATATATATATATATATATATATTCATAGAAATGATTTTTTTGTATGCTTAGAGCGTGCGGCTGTCTTTTCAGGCCATGAATACTGCGACAACTTCGTAATCAAGACAGTCCAGTCATACCGAGTGTCACTCACAATTTACGCAGGCTGTGTCGTCATACCGAAGGAAGCGTTGCCCAACGTTTCTCAATGTTATCGTTAAATCGCGAACGTCATTAGTGAATGTGTTTCTCAATATAACCTGCGACCGCTTCCCAGAACTCGTACTTATTTGCATACGCTCGATTGCCTCTAATTACCGACTTTGAAGCCTGGGAATGCACGAGTAAAAGGAAAGGCGCCATAAGCTGCTTCCGCAGATCTTGCCTTGCAAGCCCTTTCTGACCTTCTCACCGCGTCTTTAGAGCTAACTTGATTGCCAGGCCAGGAAGGTGTACGAGATAGCAGTAAATAAGCAATGAACTCTGTTGCCCAAGGCCTATCGTGCATCACAAATGACAGCACAAGCACGTTAAATGCGTGTTCGTAGGTATATTAATTTAAAAAAGGCGCGCGCGGTGCACGACCTAGAATATCACGACTTCGTCCCCACCATGTTTGACGCAGGCGGGACGCGGACCAACGTCAGTTTGGCAGCGATTATCCGATGACAACGAGCAATTTTCCCAGCTGAAAAATGAGTTCGCCTACCTCTCCATTTGTTGCTTTTTGTGCAATCGACCATATTTAGTCGCGAAAAAGGTAACATAAAAAGTGTGTCACCATCGACCCGTTTCTTTTTCTTTTGACTTTTTTTCTTTTTTAATAGTATCGTACGTTATAACAATCTGAAGAAAAATTCACGCAGAATGACCACCGTAATGGCTGTCACGCGCACGGCGTTTTAATAAGGGTTTTTACTGATTATGCTTACGTGAGTATTTGTAACCGTGTGACTTTAATTAATTCGAAGGCGTGAATAGGTGCTGAGTGCAAGGATGTGTAACGTCAGCTATTGGTGACATTCGTCACTTTACCAAAACACTACGCATACCTCGGTGTAACCAAAGTGCCCTAGGAGGTTTAAATCTATCCGGAGTCCCTCACTACGGCGTTTCTTATAATCAGATCATGGTTTTGGCACCCCAGATTTCATTTTATCTCGGTGTAACACGCAATACATCGCTTTAGTATAATGAAAGTGGGAAGGCACAGGACAGTTTTAATCTAGACTAAGCAACCTCTCTTGCCCTTCTCGAACTATAACCTGGTACTTTGACAAAGGTAAAGCGAAGCCAATAGTTTTTTTTTTTAAATCTATCCTGGACCTCCTTTTCTAGGCTACATGGGAAGGAAGCGGTAAGGGTAAAATAAAAACAGTGAACTGAACGAGAAAAAAAGAAATGTATACCAATCTGACGGCTCATAGATCAAAGACAGCGAAGCTATATTAGCAAATTCGCACACCCTTAGGAAGTACTGTAGATTCGCTAGCTCACGGCCTTACTCGAATGAAGCAGCAGAAAAAAAAAAATTGAGAATCACAAATCGTGTGTCCGTTGCGTAATTGAGGATCGTCGTCGTCGCCGTCTTCATGACCAAACGCCATAATGCGTAGTACTTTACTTATGATCAGTTTCTTTCCTATTTTGATTTACAACTTTGTTATAACACCGCGTGGTTCTTGTCTTATTCCCCACGGTGAGTTTGTGCCATTGCTGGAACAATCCCTGTCATCATCATCATCATCGCCATCACATCAGGTTCTCTGGTTGTTAAGTGTATGTTTGGCATGTCCTAAAGCAATGAAAGTATGCGGCAAACCAACACCCGACCTCCCGCAAGCTCAACGTACGCTAAGTCGGTCGGTGTAAAGGGCTCCGCCTCAAGGCCTTATTCATCGTGTATAATTTTCAGCGCAGGGCAACGTGCTGCAACAATGTTTTAACGTAAATTGCGCACAATTCTCGCTAAATATCCGCAGCTAAGCCGATTGTGTGGTTTCCTTGTGATTCGGCCTCAGTGAAAACCAGATTCGTGAACTTGACGAACGCGTCACAGCCCATGGTTTCCTCAATGAGGCAAAGGAACCGCAAGAGAATAAAAGAGTGGGGCTACACCAGCAGCTTCGTTTACCTGAACTCCACCCAAGCGCGTCGAGTCGAAAGTCGAACTGTCCACGTTTATATGCATTTTGCCAAGTGGGTACAGCTAGTCAACTACCCCCCATCTTGAAGGCGGGTTGGCAGAGCTCGTTTAGACGCTTGCTGAATGTTTTCATGAGCCTGATGACCGTCTTTCGGCCCGACAAGCCGACTTAAGACGATTTCATCAAGTTAATAGAGAGTTTTAGGTTATAGGGGACGAAAGCCGCACCTAAGCGTTGAGGGACGCAAACTCCATTGCGGGCTCTTCGCGCTCTTTTGTGCTCGCTTTGGGTTCTTTTGTACGGCCGGCGGTTTGCGTGCCTCAACGCTTGGGTGTGGCTTGCGTCCCCTAATATTAAACTCTGTAATGTAAACGTAGCTTACGGAGTTACAGCAGTAGCGTCTCCAAGCAATTTACGTATCCCAAAACGTATACTTCTTTATGCGCCTGTTGCGTTCTTTTGTGCAACTGACCGATAGCTTCCCTTAACTTTCGGTTGCCCATTTCTAAAACTCCCTACAGCGATGCTGCCGAGCAATGCCGGAGCCCCAAGTGAGTGCTACACTGTCCCACTCCCTTCCCCTTGTTTATGACCTCTCCGTGAAAAGAGAAAAGTACATACATAATTGCAACGGCTTTGCAAATATAAATAGGCGCTCGACTCAAGTCTTGCGCACATATGCAGCACGTACACGTGAGCCCATCTCGTCGACGCCTCCATTTTTCCTACTGTATACAACCGGGCGTATAGCTGGCGCGCGCGATGAGACTTGTTTGTCAGAGACAATAAGCAGGCCCTGTACAACTTGTTTACATTAAAAAAAAAAAAAAAAGCGCCCGGACCGCCCACACTTTGACCGCAGCCCCAAGCCCGCCCTGCTATATTCAGCACGCCCAGACCACCCCATCAGTCTCGGGAAGGCGGCCACCCGGACAAGATTTAGGACAACGACGCAGCTAAAAGATAAGGATGGCGAAGGGGGAGGCAGCAAAAAAAAAAAAAAAGAGAGAGAGAGAGAGAGGCGGCAATGAAGATCGTCTGCCTTTGCATACGCTCACACAGGGTGAGCTGCAGGATTACTACACGCGAAGGAAGCAGGACTCGGGAGATAAATCATGGCCTACCTCACAGCTAGTGCACACGGAAGCAACAGGAAAAGAGAGGAAGCGACATGTCGTAAATAATGACTCTGCTGGAGGGTCCACGCTGGAGGATTCCGGCTGGAGGGTTCGCGTGCCTGGACAAGCCAACCGGAGCAACTCTGGGTGGAGACGATGTCCTCAAGTCAGGCTCGAAGACTGCGCGTCGCGGGTATGCGGGTCCTCGGAAATAAAGCAATCAGGGCCACTCCGCACGACCTGTCCAGAGATGGATTAGCGCGAAGAAGACGACGGAAACACGCACAGAGTGATTCGTGCATTGACAACTTGCCCCGCACGAGCTGGTCCGCGCTCGCACGCGAACAGGAAGTGACGGTATACCACATCTTGTGGGCTTTTGACTCCGAAGCAAAGGCGCGCGACGATGCCGGAACACGCGGTCTTTCAATCACTCACGCTGACGACCGCGCTGGGTAGCCAGAGGCCTCGCCTGGTTATCCATCACCGTCGTCTCCGTTATATCACCGTTATCTCAGCGCACGCGCACGTGTGAATGCTGGGGGCCGAGTTTGATTACGCGCATATTTGATGAGACTTCTAGTGACATCTTCGGAGCTTCAGCCCCACGCGCAAACGTGGGGCTGAGCTTGCCGTCACTGAGGAAATAGCAGTTGATGAGATTATATTGTTAAGACAGGGTCGGTGAGTACCGCAAGGCGACCCTCCAAATACACAACAAAAAAGGCATCAATAACTTTTCAATGTCTTATGAAATGACTGTTGTTGGAGTTAGTACATTAAGGGAGCACCCATAATCGTTATCGTACCGCGGAGCGTCCAACAATGCTTGAACGCTGTATTATATTTTGTTCTTAACCGAATTTTCTTCTTTCTCCGCCTTGCACGACCCAGGTTTCTCTGCTGAGATAATTTTCTCGTAAACTAGGCCGGATGTCTTTGTCATTAGCTGCCAATTTTTGACCAACGTGCTGTTGTGCTATCTTCGCAGTGCGGCTACTCTCCCCTGCACCAGGCAGCGACCGAGGGTCACGAGGAAGTGGTGCGGCTACTCGTCAAGCACAACTGCCTCGTCGACGTACAAGACGAAATGGTATGTCAGCATTTCAGCACTTTCAGGGCTCTGCACTAGCTGTCCCAGCACTTGACTCGGCACATGGAGTGCTCGAAAAGATGTTGGCAATTAACACGCACACTGCGCAGGTGCTAACTACCGTATATTAGACGGATAGCCAGATACCGTTGACTGCAAGATTTTTTTGGAGCATAGTATCAGTTAAAATAAAATTAAGTAGAAGCGAAATTTGTGCGATGTCAATTAAAATTTCCGTGTTTTCTACTTACATTAGACTCAGTGCGGTGCCATAAGGTGAAGTTTGTTCCAGCTTACAGAAGCTCGGTCTCTTCTGCAAACCTGGAATTGGCAAGCTTTTAAGTACCTGTGCCGCCGGATGTCGCCATCAACAAAATACGCCCTTGATTTCTGGGCTTCCTTGCGAAGGCAGAGTTTTTCGTGGCTCGGAAGGTTTTTGCAGTCGGATGTGATCTAAGCAAAAAAAATTTTCAAGCCACCGAATTCGACAAAAAAATTGTTGTAGTCCACAAACTTCTTTACTAAATGTAAAACATAGGAAATTTGGCCATGGAAAGGGTCGGCTATATCCCAACATTTTAGCTAAGAAAAACAACAAAATGGAAAAGAGGTGATAAAGTTTTAAAACACTGTCTGATTTCAAATAAAAAAAAGTGCATAACGAAGTAACATAGCACTAACAGAGCAAGTGCATAGACCACAGAAAAAAAAATAGAAAGGAAAAAAGAAAGGTTATAAGAGTACAAGAGCAACCCAAGCATGAACGTAGCTTGCACCGTAGCAAACGAACATGGGAAAAAATGCGCATTAGCTATACTGTTCATAAAACGTTTATCACCTGACTGTTCGCAAGAAAAGTCCGTAGAGTTTAGAGAGCTAATCTCTCATGAGCCCCTTGAGAGCCCATAAGCATGTCCCTAAAATTGAAGGGTGTATTGCATACCACGACGTGAAATCATCACTGCTCACTTAAATTGCAGGCTTAGCGAAGTAGCCATCAGAACATTTATTTTTTAGGAACCTCTGCGTCACAATAATACATTGCAGTAAGCACGCTTGCTGACGTGCGAACACCATCGGTATCTGTGGCGATTTATCTGGTGCATGGTTTTGCTAATATGATAACGCCGCTTACGCATCAGGGAACATATATAGGTACAGTCCTCAGTCAACCTTCAGCACGTTTGGTGTCATAGCTTCGTTTGCGAGGCTCTCGGCTACTTCAAGGTTAGAGGGGGCAAGAACCAGTCTAAGTCGCATGTGCTTTCACTTTCTCCGAACACTTTGCTTCACGGCGTTGTGCTATGTACCGATGGTGAAGTTATTGCAATATCACATCATCTTTGTTTGGCAACATTAATTGACGCCCACACTTAAGAGAACACTGCATTAGTAATGAATTATTCATGCCAGTTTAAATTTGGAAGCGAGGTCAATGGAATTACTTCAGTGGTCTTGCAGGAGCCGTATCGGCCACCTCTGCTTAAAAAATCAGAATAAGTCATAACCTCCTAAGACCCCTTGTATTGCACATTGCCTTCAACTTTTTTCCAAAAATCACTCAGAAGTGATTACGCAAAATATTTATTTTGCTTAGGAAGTACAGTGCATGCGTAACAGTAAAGAAGTGGTTTACTCAAATACTTGTTGTCCGCTTTCGAGAAATTTGACACCAAATTGATCTAGACTTCAGTGTCCTCCCAGACGGCCGAAAGCAACCTTGAGGTGTGTTTCGACATCACTGAGATCGCGTGAGAATACCAGATGCGACAGCAACATGGCAATGTACTACACATAGTTATATCTTCATCTCTGCGTTTAGGCAATGAAATGCAGTTTTACCATAGCAAACATGAAGAGATGATGGAGATACCACGCACATGAAGACGCAGCTTTCTGCATTTAACGGTGGTATTTAAATTTAAAAAAAATTGCTTTTCAATTTCATAACGGAACAGCAGACAATAAAAAACAGCTTGAAGAGCGATTATGTCCCACAGTTGTGTTCGGGTCTCGGGAGGATATCATGCTTATTACCAATGAGTTGTTTCCCCTACAGTGAAAACCGGCTAACATAACATTTATGAATTAGTGCCACTGGCATGTGCCTGTTCTTCTAGGTCGTTATGTATAGCGCTGTCAGACGTACATACATGAAGTGAACATCGAGTTGCCAGGCAACTTGGTTTATTAAGTGGTTATATTAAGTGGACGACTTGACAAGCCTTCTTCGTAATTGGGCTTCATTTTTGTGCAAATTGCTAATAGCATCTCGCTTAAATTCACAAAACGAATGCAGGAAAAGAAAGTCATCCTTGATTTCATTATTTCTTCGTTTCTCCTTTCCTCTTGGTTGCTTTCCTTACAACAATAACAAACAAACAAACAAACAACAAAGAAACAAAAATAACAGACAAAACATGGTTCCTACCTCTCTACCACTTCTTCCACTAAGAAGTCAAAAGAAGACGAAAAGTGAGCGTTTACGTATTTGTTTCTGCTTAAAATAAACAAATGCAAAAAAAAGGAAAAGGAACAGAAATAGGACCGCGTGAAGAAAAAAACATAAACGTCGTGCTCTGTTTTTTGGTATTGGTACTTTTAAGCATGAATTCAAACCTTTGTCGCCCTGCTTTCCATATTTTGTTTGTCTCTCTCAGGCCACAATTACTCCCACCTTAATAATAACTTAATAGGATATGGACGGTAATCAGTAGCTATAGGCGCTCCCATCTGGGGCATAGGCTCCGCAAGCCGACAGTCAATAATAGAGCAACGATGAGGGGAAGGAGGTTAGGCCGTATATGTTTTATGCAGAAACAAAGAATAAGCAGTAAATAGCGATCAATGTCCAAAGGAGTTGAAGTGAAAAATGAATAGAAAAATAAAGTAGCAGCTAAATGTCCCAACGTAGATATTCGATGTTTTCACGGTCGGCAGAAGCAGAACATTTGTCCACATAAACGCGCGCCAAAGTGCTTGAGGATTAAAGAGCTCACGGGCATTTCGGCCGGAACGCAGAAGGCAGGCCACGAAGCGCCGTGCGAACTTGCGCAGAGACCTGAGATGTGCCTGGAGCCCGTTGCGGACACCCGAGCAGCTTACGGTGCGTGATAAGATTGACCGCAATGCTCTCGATCATTCGTAGTGGCGCTTTACTTTTGTCCTGTTTCACGCCTTGGAGACGAAATGCAACATAAATCTTCACCGCCTTTGTGGCTGCCGAACAGGATTCTCGTCGGTCAACTGTCTTCTAATACCGACAGAGGTGTCTATGTCGACAGGAAACTGGTTTTCTTTTATCAAACGTGCCTACTTTCCGGATTCGCGAAACGGTTGATGCTAGACACGATGGCTTAACGAATTTTGGATTTTGTTTCTAAAGTTCGCATCCTATTTCGCAACGGGAACTAATCACCGCCGAAGGCTTTGATTTCAATATGTTTTTTTCTTCGTTAAGCGTGAGTGAGTGTTAGAAGGGGCGATAAATACATACGCCAGTTTACGTGGAAACCGACAGAAAAAAAACAGAAAGAGAAATTTGGTGGAACACCACCGACCCTGAAGCTAGCACATTCCACCGTGACAAAGGCCTGCCGTCAGTATGCGGTCATTGTAAGGGAGAGAGACAGAGATTGAGAAGAGAGAGCAGAACGGGGAGGGTTATTATAAGTCTGTTCACTTGGCTACCCTGCACGTAGAAAGGGGAGTGAAACAGTGGCACCACGTTCTCTATAGCCGAATCCAAGTGAAGTTTATTTTTTTCTTTTTATCAATGAAGGAAGGAGCAGCCACATAAAGGTTGCTACGTACGCAACATCCCGAAAATTGACATCAATGTACAGCGGAATCACGTTATTGGAACGACAGCATTAAATTCGACTAGTTTAGTCACAAATGGAAAATACAACAAAAACATCATATATTCCTACAATCACAGAGCAAAAATACATATTTACGTTACAGGACTAGGTGGCAGGTCTATTATAATTAAAATACGGATACGCAGTGAAGGCACCCCCCGACGATGAAACAGATACTAAGATACTAAAACAATGTGAGATAAAATGAATGGACACGCTATACTCCAAGCGAACACTTCCAGTGCCAAACGTGCGCATGCTTGACAGTATAATTCACGAAGACCATTAAAAGAGATCAATTCAAGATCTCTCGCAAATTGTTGCTAGAATTAACTTAGAATCGTGGGTACCCTGAAATATGGAGCACATATATTCTGAGAATTCAGCCCAAGCGCCACCCACGAGACCACAGTGCAACTGCCCTCAGTTCCTCCGCGCTCCAAAACATAGTTCGTGAGAGATGCCGATATCAAAGAAAGCACGCCTCGGTCAAAAAAAAAAAAAAAAAAAAGGAACTATCGTGATTGGCTGACACGTCTATACAGATTAATTTGAGTTTGACGGTGATACATTTGCCACAACATTCTAGGTTGACGCCCAGTATAGACAAGGCACAGTGTGTATATATAGCATGTCACTCAAGACGGTTGCCTGGATGTACAGCAAAGGAATGAAATTCGTTACACAATTTGTAACAGTTCAAGGAAACATTACGTTATAGCACTGTGAATACCGAAATACATTGTAAGCGTAAACGAATTGTTACGGCAGATGTTTTCCGTAACAAATGTTTTATAATGGGTTTATAATCGCTAGCATTGGGTGATTGATGTCCTGCATGGATGTTGAAAATTCTCTCCTGAAAGGCTTCCGGACAGCATGTGAAGAACAGGGTTTCCTCACGAGCGTGTAGATCATTTAGTCTTCCCGTAAGGACCGTGGATAGCACGCAAGAAAGCGTCGCGCATTCTCCTGACATTTATGCTAGAGACTGAACCGATGACTAATGGTGACGTATTTCACGCGGAAAGAGACGCTCAGGCAAAGCAATTTGCTGGCAATGTCTGCCAGGCTAACCCCGCCTTTAGAAATACCATCACCACCACTACCTTATTCTGCAATTTCGAATATCGCACACTGGCTGCTTCACACCGGCAAAATGACGGAATTATATTGTGTAATGGGCGAATAAATTTTCGGCCGCGACATATTTGTGAAAACCAGCGCGAAAAGGCGGCAATTTGCAGAATGCTGCTAAAGGTTCCAAAATGCCACTAAATATCACGATGATGACAAAGCGCTAACATTTGTCAGTACATCCAGCATAAGGAAAAACCGGGACTACGTTACAACAGAAACCGGAACTACATTTTAGCACGAGGCTAGCCTACCGTAAGTATTTAGAGTAGCTGATTTGGCACCTGGTTACTTCTTTAGTGACAAACTAAAGGGAAAAACGCAGTTTTTGATAACTAGCGAGTCAGCCGTTAAGACTGTATTATAAATTTCCCAGAATACCTCATTTAAGCGGAAAAGGGATCTCCTCCGACTTGCAGGTTTAACGAGATTTTGAGGCTGGGATAGTTGGTTTGCATTTGTTATGTTGAACGGCGAATACGACGGGACACTTGAACAAAACACAACAGATGCGCCGACTACCAACTGAATGTTTTTCGGGGTCGTACAGTATATCAAGCAACTGAAAAAAAAAAAAGGACAACGCTATGGGTATATAAATTGTTCACTCAGCTAGCCGACAAGAAAAAGCGTATATAAAGGCAAAATAATGTATAGCGTTAGCCAGCGAATGCCGAAAATGCAGGTTTAAGCTTTCGCCAGACATCATCAACCATTCTAATCTTTACGAGCCGTCCATGGAGGGAAGGCAACTTGACGTGAACGAGTTACGGCTAACAGCTTAAGATAAAATTGGGTCCATTAGGCCTGACCGTACGTGTGACATCCTGCGCACGGTCGTAAAGCGAGACACGTTAATGGCACTTTTTTTTTTTTTGTCTGTAGAAGCACTATTTAGAACAAGTACGTGCTAAATGGATCAAGTTCGTGGAACATTCAGGCTGCAAATTACTGAATGGTCTTCCTCGATTAAAACAATAATCAGAATGGTCATATTTAACGCTCAAGTCGCACAAGAAAGGCTGACAGGTTCCACAGAGTTCCGGAACTGTTGCTAACCACATGGGCGGGACGGGCGAGCAACAAAGGAGACGCGAAGGTGAGGAGGAAGTTAGGACATGGTCGTGCCTTCATCTGACGAACCACGCAGGCCGTAACAAGTGCGCTTCGGGCCAAGGGGGGAAAATTGACTGCGACGCAGGCGCGGCGTGCGTGCGCGTCTCCCTCCGCACTCCCCAACGTTGTCCCCGAAGCGTGTCGCGAACAGTCGTCCACGATTACGACCGCGCACGACGACTATAAAACAAAATGGCAGTCGAATCAGTCGTCTTCTCTTCCCTTTGTCCTCCCTCTCTACTTACTTTTCCTCCTCTCATTAATTCTCGGAGTGCCCGCTGCCGCGATGCAGTACATACACGCACTTGCACGCGACCATCGCGACCTTGGCCCCGGTGGGGTCTGAGGAAGGTTCAGAGGTTAAGTCACCGAGGGGTTATATCACGACGGGAGATGTGCTGACTCGGCGGGCGCGATTGTTCGTGGAATGAGAAAGAGGGAGGCGGGTGGCGGGGCGATGCGGGTGTGCGACTCAATGCTGGATGTTGCCGGCCTTTCGCGGCGAGAGACGAGAGCTCGGCTGTCTATCGCTGAGTGAAAGGTTGGGATGGAGTTGCGCTGGGCGGCTGATGAACGTGAAAGCTTCACGGGTGCGTGCTCTGTGCACTAAAGCGTGGTCACGTGGTTGGTATTGATATTGTGAGATGGCGACAGAGGCTTGAAACTGCGTCGTAAAGCGGCTGGCGTGCTAGTTGCAAGGCACGCCACGGATAAGGTGCGCCTGATCGTCCAAGCTGACGATCAGGCGCACCTGAAAAGAAAGAAAAAAAGAAGAAAGAGAGAGAGACATGCTGCTGTTAAAAAAAATAATAAAAAGGTAACAGGGACGAGGTGAGGGAAGGTAATAATCTGTAACACTTTCAGTTTTAACGAGTGACACTTGCTGTGCATGGAAATGAATGGAAGAACGCATCGCGAAGAGGGAGGCAATTGATCTGCGATTGGCGACGATAAGCTATCTAATGATATATGAGCTTTATGGCGGAGCGGAATTCCGGAATTGTGGAATAGCGATTACGAGCTGCGACTAACCGATCATGTTATTGGGAAAACGAGTTTAAACATATTAGAAGAGGACATTAGACGTGATGCAGGCGCCACTTGTGTAACACTTACGGTGCTTTTGAAACTGAAACGAGGAGCTATGTGCTTGCGTAAGCTGCACTGCTCTAATATACAATGCAGAAAAAAAGGCAAGCCAAGTTTTTTTTTTTTTTTCAAATGTTTTGTGTCTATCTGCAGGTTATTATTGCGGCAAAGTTAGAAAACCTATGCTTACGTACTAGCGCTATATATGCTTGGCGGCGTCAAAACGCAGCTGCTACAGTCATCTGCGCCGGATAGCTTTGCAAGCGCTGATTAAAGATCCACAAAGTTTAGTTATTGTGTTACGCCAGCGTCTCAAAACAATCACGGTGTTAAAGTCTTCTTTCACTTCGCGCGGGAACCATTATGATGCCTGATTGATTGATTGATTGATTCAGAATCAGAATTTATTATTAAAGGTTGGGACATATTACAAGTATTTAGTATACAGGAGGTCCCATAGTCAAAGACTGTATCGGGACCTCCAATTGATTGATTGATTGATTGATTGATTGATTGATTGATGTTTCAACGCAGCATGGGAACACGGCTCTGCACGAGGCAGCTTGGAAAGGCTACAGTCGGACAATTGAAGTTCTTTGCAAGAACAAGGCAAACGTGTACATAAAAAACAAGGTAAGTTGATGTCTGGAGAGAAGGAAGCCGGAATTTCGACGCAACATTATTCACATGTTATTTACAAGTATATGTGTTATACTTTCCTTTAAAACTGATGCAGAAAATCTATAGCAATTTCAAGTTGTAATTGTGAATTGCAAAACAAAAACAAAAGAACAGTAGACAGAAAGAAAAAAAAAATAACTAACCTCCCTTCTTTTTTATAGGGTGGCTTCTCACCACTGCATCTCGCGTGCCAGAACGGTCACAACCAGAGCACGAGGGTACTTTTGCTGGCTGGCTGCAAACCGGACATCAAGAACAACGTAAGTGTCAAAGGTGTTTCCTGCTGTATTACGTCATAGAGGGCACTACCAGTCATTGTCACAGAAATAATTTGGAGAACCGCCATTGAATTCTGCTAGCTATGAAACCGACGCAATAATTTCCACTTTCAAGTTTATGCAGAAAAAACGAGCAAAGCTGAAACAAGTCCAGCACCGAAAACTCGGGGCTGTCTGTGATGTGCACGGGGGTGTATTCATATCCTGAAAAGCTAAAGTGTTTAATTAGGATCTTGGGTTTTACGTGCCAAAACCATGACATAATTATGAGGCACGCCATGGTGGGGGACTCCGGATCAATTTTGACCACCTGGAATTCTTTATCGTGCAGCCAATGCACGCTACAAGGGCATTTTTAGCATTTCGCACCGATTAAAATGCGGCCGCCGTGGCTACGATTTGGTCGCGCGCCGTCAGGTTAAGCAACTAAACGCCAAAGCCACTACGCCACCATGGCGAGCCTGAAATATAACCGATAAACAAAACGTCCTCGTGAGTACTGCACCAAGGAAGACCGGACAGTAGAAAAGCATGGCAAATCGACTTTTCAAATGACTATATCAGTTGATCAGTAACGAGACAACTAAATACCATTAAACCATCATGAATCCACTGTTAAAAAATGAATATTAGGTTACAGGCAAAAACGTGTTGCAGAGATAACAGATCCCGAATCATATATGTACTTTAAAAGGAGTGGAATTACGTCTATTTACATTCCCTGGAAGGAAGTTGGAATGGAACGGAGGGCCCCACTCTGCAACTCTGGCCTCGAAGCACAACCTTACTGAAGGAGCTTATCAATACGAATCCGGGCCTGCCCAGAGGACGCGAGAAAGCGGCTCGACGTGTTGCTTCGTCTGCTTGCTAGTGAAGCTGCACGTGATTTTCTAGGCAGCCCGACGGGTAATCTCCTCATCTCGGAGAACTTACTGCAATCTTCCGATCTTCCTAGAGAGGCCAAATAGCACGTATTACCTCGAGCACTGAGATTAAACACGTGAAGGATTCCCCCAATCGAACGAGGATATAGACGTAACCATGCCGTAACAACATTAATACTGTGCTGTGTAGTACGCTAGTACACGAGCGAAAGGTGCTAATCTCCCCTGTAAATATATATCAATAAAGAAAAGTGCACGGGACGGCAAATCGGATGTAAGTATAGCCAGGTTCTTTGGCTATCATATGCAGTGTAAGACTGGTGATTGCGACAAGCCAGCCAACGGTTAGCTGTTATTAACACGTTGCTCTTGAACTTAGCGTGCACAAGTTTATAAAAAAAGGGCAACTAATTAGATGACATCGGCTTTAACTTCCGCAACGCTGTTTTGGTTTTGTAGTGAGGTAATGGCATCGAGGTGTCGCTCCGCCGATGCGGAACTGCGCGTGCGTGGTGAAATTTATGTACCAGCAAAAACTAAGAACGCTTGCATCGACGCTGCGTTATACTAGAGGGCGCCGTGTCTTTCTCAATTACGTAACCAGCGATTGGTGCCCTCGGGGTGTTGCGTATTCGCTCCCTGATCTTACCGGTACCGGTAATAAATACTAAGCAAATTGCTCGGGACGATTCACGCCTTTCCCAATCACTGAGTCCGCTGGGAAAGTGCCCGCGAACGTCACCTCGCAAGACGAGGCGTGATTGCGGCGATGGCATGCAACATGGGGACGAGGCCGCGGTGCTAGGCGCCTTCGCCGCGTTGGCTCAGTGGCTACGGCATTGCGCTGGCGAGCACAAAGGTCGTGGATTCGATTCCCGGTAGGCGGCAGCCATATTTCGATTGAGGGAAAGCGCTCGGTTTTGGGTGCACGTTAAAGGACCTCAGGTGTTCCAAAATTAATTCGGAGCCCTCCACTACGACGTCTCGGCACAACGCACTGTGCAGTTACGGGAGGCTAAGCATTACGATGTAATTGTAATTAATTAAGGCACAGGCACACTTCTGAAGAGCGCTATAACGGTGTACTACCGAGCGCTTTTGCGGTGCCATATGCGGGAGGTCGCCGCATTGCGAGACGTTTTGCTCCAAAGCAAGCGGTGCCATTTTGCGAGGAATCCGCTGCCCGCGGTAACCTTTTTTTGCAGCGCAATACGGTGTATCCGAAAAATGTCTGGAACGAAAAATGTTAGGCCTAACGTTAAGAGACAGGAAGAGAGCGGTGCGAATGAGGGAGCAAGCGGGCATAGCGGTATTCTAGTTGGCATTAGGAGAAAAAAATGGAGCTGGGCAGGCCATGTAATGCGTAGGGTAGGTAACCGGTGGACCATTAGAGTTACAGATGGTGGGGTGATGGTGGAGTGATGGTGGGGTGATGGTGGGGTGATGAAACTAGGTGGGGTGATGAAATTAGGAAATTGGCAGGTGGAAGTTGGAATCAGCTAGCGCAATACAGGGGTAATTGGAGATCACAGGGAGAGTGCTTCGTCCTGCAGTGGACAAAAAAAAAAAAAAAAGGCTGATGATGATGATGGTGTAACCCTCCGTGCATTGCTCCATGCAATACGACCACTGTAGTGGGCGATGGAGAGGCAAAGCCGAACGGTGCGATAGCGCACGTCTCCGCTTTGCGGCCTTGGCGACTTCCAAGGGTTTTCCGGCCGTAATGTGTCGTATTTGATAAACGTATTCGTGAAAGGCCCATTGCCGAGGATACCTCGTGCTTAGCAGCGCAACGGCATTGGCATGGAGCCACCGCGGCGGGTATAGTGCGAACAAAGGAAACCCACGGCTGTGCCACTGTACGGACACCTGGTCGTATACGTACAAAAAGCCCGTGTGATGTTCAAAATACGTCATAAATCAACCGAAAATACAGCTTTTTAATTTATTCGTGCGAACATTAAGTGGCCATGCCGCAACATCAAGCAAGGAGCAGTCGACAAGTATACATGTACACGCGCGGTCATGCTTTGCTTGATGGAAAAAAAAAAAAAACGCAGTTGAGCGCACGGCGCTTATGCATACACTCTAGCACACCCGGTTGAAATGATTCAACGCTTCCGGCCTGACAGAGCTTTCAGTTGAAATAGTGTTTATTTTTTCCCTTGTTACTTTTTAACTTTCCAGTACGGCGACACTCCGCTGCACACGGCTTCCCGCTACGGTCACGCCGGCGTGCTTCGGATACTCATCAGCGCGTTCTGCAACGCCAGCGAAGTGAACAAGGTAATACACCTCACCAGCCTTGTATCTGCATTTTTCTGTCTGCTATATTCTGCAATGGCCTTCACGCAAACAAAGGATTGCTTTGGTAATTATACCGCGTTGCCTTTAGTGTCACATATTTGCCTCTCGAAAGCGCTCGACCGATTCAAGCGCCGTTTTTAAATGCAGCCTTCCCTCGTCTTCCTTCACGTATGTCGAGTACATTACACCGGCTTGATAGCTGAGCATGTCGAAGGAAGGGAAAAGGACACGTGACGCACCTTGAAGAAAGCATCAGACTCATCTTCACCGCTGGTGTTTTAATCATGCGATGACAAATCAAAACACATGCCAGCATTTTTTGTATAAATGAAAAAAAAAGAAAAAGCGAGAAGAGACGTGGCAAAAGAGAGAGGATGTTTTTCTAAGCCTCACGAATAACACGACATCCAAAATCTTTTATTTGCGCGATGAACTTGAGAGGTCAAAATAATTGCAGTTATGAAATCTTGCATCTTTTTGTGATCTCATTGCTTCTCGTGTTGGTCATTCTAGAATGGGGACAGTGGCTTACACATCACGGCAGCGATGGGCCGTCGAAAGTTAACGAGGATACTACTGGAAGCCGGCTGTGACCCAACCATTGTGAACAAGGTAAGTTGGGCACAGATGTGGACGCCGTCCACTTCTGCAGTGAACTTGCAGAGATTACCTTTTTTTACACACACACACACACACACACACACACACACACACACACACACACACACACACACACACACACACACACACACACACACACACACACACACACACACACACACACACACACACACACACACACACACACACACACACACACACACACACACACACACACACACACACACACACACACACACACACACACACACACACACACACACACACACACACACACACACACACACACACACACACACACACGGATGATTCTCGTGGCGTGGGAATTGTAAGGGTTCGGAACAAAAAGAAAAATTTCCCCCCATTTCTCCTGCGCAGAAGCAGAAAATAAGCCCCTCGTAAACGAACTGTTTACATAGTGTCATTTGAGCGAAAATTACTGCGAGCACTGCTTATCGCTTCTTCGATTCTGAAATTCTGACAGTCATTTTTGTCGAAGTCTCGCGTCCTGCAATCAAAGCTGCTGTGACAAAACCCGTACAATAGCACTTATACCGACTGAGCATATACTGTATGTTTGCTGTTTTCTTGTAGAGGTTACACACGTAAGGCGAGCTTTCAGCAGCAGCAGCAGTTGAGGTTTACAAAGAAAGCGCATACGCATTAACTGAGTGGAAGGAACGGTACGCAGTGGCACGTCTCGTTGTATCTACATGAATGAAAAGAAATTACGTTTTGAGGGAAAATGTTTTTCAGTAGTCATTAACACAGACTACGGATCTTTAGAACCAATAATAAGGCAGGAGAAGATGTTTGAAAATAATGAGCCAGGTGACACCAGCGGCCACCCCGTTTGCGCGGTTATGCCAATATATACAGTCCACCCACAATCCATGTATCTATCCTGTTACTATATAGAACTCCGGTTTTCACTGTTGTTGGCGAAGAATGTTCGCGTGCCCCTTACGTGACTCTCGCGATGCTGTTCGCGTCGTACAGCAAGGGGAAACGGCGCTGGACATCGCCCGGCGCAAGGAGTTCAACGAGGTGGCCGACCTGATCGAGCATCCGCCGCCGCAAGTGATCCAGCTGGACTCGTCCTCCTCGCCGCTCGAGCAGCAGAGGCCCGGAGAAGGGGGCAAGAAACGCGAAAAGGAGAGCGGCACGTCGCAGGGCAGCAAGGACAGTGATCACAACAAGGGTCGCGCCAAAGACAAGCACAAGAAGGTGAGCGCCGCCGCCGATCCCGCTTCGCGATAACGATAAGCGATTGCGCATTCAGGTACGGAGAGGTCCTCCGATGGCTTTCCCTGCTACTTCTTATTCTTTTTTCGAAGTTCGACCAGCGGCATCAATCATTATATGAGCAAGCTTAAGCCGCTCTCGGCAGTATACATCAGTAGGGTATCGCTTGTTGAGCCCATGGAGCCAAGAGTCGTAGTCCGGTGGCCTCGTGGGATGAAGGCCCACTATACTTGCAGGTGGCCGCGCCGAATCTGGTTAAAACCAAGGGCAAGTCCAGAAGAGGCGTTTGATTGTGGCTGCTAATGCAGAGCTGAGCAATATGAACAGGTATCCCCGAACGGTCCGTGGAGATGTTGCGGCGAGGCATAGGCGACGGATGGGCTAAGTGTTCCCCTCGCACGGAGTCTCCGCAACGGCACCTCCTCCTGGAGGGTGAGGCCGCCGGGGAGGTTCCAACCACGTGGTGGAAATAAATTTCGGATGGTGCGGCGGAGAATCTCCTTGCGGTGGACTAAATCACCTTGGGCGTCTCTCAGGAAGGGCATGGGTGCAGTAGACGGTGAGCTCACTGCGGGCAGTAGCTTGTATGTTACTAGAAGTTACGACGTATTGACGTTTCTATAGAAAGTGGCGTGCTTTCGATAAAATAAAAATAAAACATAGAATCAAACTATGGTGTTTAACGTCCTGAAGCACCAAACGGACTATTAGGGCCGCCGCAGTGAGGAGCTCCGGAAAACATTTAGATCACCTGGGGTTCTTTAACACGCAGCTAAATCTAGGTACACGAGCATTTTGCATTCCGCCCCTATGAGAACCCGGCCGCCGCGGCCGCGGCAGTAGAAGTTTACTGCATACAGTATTTTGTTTACAGAGAGGAACTAGCAAGTCCGGATTAGTATAAGTTCAGTCGGTTCGAGGCAACGTCTTCATGTTGCATTGCATTCTTACAATTTTAAGCATTTCGCTCAGATAGGTTTTGTTGACTATAGTAATTCGTATTAGCGATTTCTGCGCACAGCGTGGTGCACTCGCGGTTTTCTAAAAAGCTCACGTTCATTTGGGTGCTTTTGACCCTGTTGAATCCTGACACTATTGCTTTCAGCATTTGAACGTTTCTTTTTTATTTATTTCTTTCGGTTTTTTTTTAATTGTCCACTCGGGCGCTACTCGTCTTTATTTCGTAGGAGAGAGATAACAATGATAAGCGATAAGGGAAAGGCAGAGAGGTTAACGAGGATGAACATAACTGGCTACGAAGCGTCTGCGTAAATTTAGCGCTCGTGATTTTACAATTAGTTCTCTTGTTTTCAGAGCAAGCACGGCCACAAGGTGCATTTCGACGACGAGAAGAAGGACAAGAAAGGAAAGCTGAGTCCCTACGGCTGTCACCAGACGCCCAACCTGAGTGCCTTCCCTTCGCCCAAGCTGGAGACGCTGCCCGCTGAGCCTTTGGGCAAGGGAGAGCAGTACTTCCTCGACCTGGCCGGAAACATTCGCAAGGTATACAAATGCGCCGTTCATTCATCCTGACGGAGAGTCGGGAAGCACACAGCTTGAAGTTGTCACAAAACGATTCATATCTGATGTCGCGCACTTTCAAATGTTCTTTCGAAACCTTGTGTTTTTACATCAAGCCTGTACGTATACTCCTGCGTTTTATTCTTTCGTTTTCTCTCAAGTGCAGCATAACTGGCTTGTCATATTTATCCTGTGTAGTGGCCCATGCTTGTTATACTTGTAATACTCAAAAGCTAAAAATTACGTCAATCGCAAATCGTTCCTGTGGAAACCTACCATTTGGGGGACGCTTCATGAAACAAAAAATTGTCACCCGCCTGAAAACGGCACAACGCTACCATGGATACCCGTGCGGGTTTCTCTGATGAAGTTGTATGAAAACAAAGAGAAAGAAACAAGTCAGAAGCTAACTGGAAGTCTAACATCCAGTTTGTTACCCTGCAATGGGGTAGGCGTATAGGGAGACGGAAAAATGCGCGGGTTTTCTTTGTATATAGCTTCGTGCTTCTGTCCGGGGGATGACAATTTTCGCTTTTGTAAATTAAGTCAGTTTGGCTTCATGAAGGTTCGGAATTCATTTCAGTAAACTACGCGCTCAGTCAACGCTTAATAAACTGTAGGGTCATTTCAACGCGACGTAACAAGGGACGCACGATGTAACCATTTAAAAGAAGAGTCACACAGAGTTCACTGGAGTAAATTCGCGACTGTTGCTCTTGTCCGTGCGCAGGGCCCTGTCGGGAAAGGCTACACGTGCTACTGCGCGCCCTTCTTCCACAACGTGGAGAAGAAGCTCGAGGCGGACAAGCAGGAGCTGATCGACCACATCGACCACGCGCACGAAGATCTGAACGCCAAGATCGCGCACCTGGAGCGCAAGACGCGCAACCAGCTCTTCAACCTGAACCAGTCCGTGCGCGAGAAGCTGGCCGCCGAGAAGACCGAGTGCCAGGAGCGGGTGGAGCGCGCCGCCCAGCGCGAGCGGCTCGAGCGAGAGCGGCGGCAAGAGACGCAGCACGCCGAGCTCCGCAGCGAGCTCCAGAGCTACGTGCGCGAGCGGGTCGCGCAGGTCGACTACCGCTGCAGCCCGCTGGGCCAGAGTGCGGACTGCAAGAACAGGTTCAGCGAAGTGCCGCCCCATTGGTCGAGAAGGGCTAGGCTGAACGGTTTCTACGGCAATGGAGTCGCCAGGGCCAAGTCGGAGGAAGTCCTGCGAGACTTCAACGGCGCCGACGGCATCGACGAAGAGGAGCTGGCCGACGTGACCAACGACCGAATCGTGAACGGGCGCGTGCCTCCGACGCAGGCTCCACCACCGTCGGGGCTCTTCGGCAACGAAGTGGGTCTGCCGCCGCCCCCCGCGCACCTAGCGAACAGGGTGGCATGCGGGAGCCGGCCGGACTTCGAGAAACTCGGCGCGAAGCCCAAGTACCCGCTGTGGGACCACGCGGGAGGAGAGAGAACGAGTCCCTCGGCGCTGCTCGTCATCAGCAACAGCAGCAGCCGTCCCCTACCGCAGAAGTTAGAGAAAACGGGATCCGTCGAAGTCCAGCGGACCAGGCATCTCCGGGAACGGTGAGGCATTTCAAGAGCCACGGGGACCTCACGGCGACCTACAAGAAGGAAGACTACCAGGACGAAGAGAAGGAGAAGGAAGAGGTCAGCAGCCCGAACCATTCGCCGTCTCCGCCCGCCACGACCAACGGAACGTGCGGGGAGGGTCCGCGGCCGTCGCCCTCGCCCGCTGGCAACGGCGACTTGCCGCCGACAGCGCACACGACAGCTCAGGCGACAACGTCGACAACGACAACACCGCCGCCGACGCACCCGAAACCCGCCAAGCCACCGCTGATGCCGCGACCCACGCATCCCCCTCCTTACTCGAGCCACGTGCATCGCTTTTCGGCGACGCCGAGCAGTCAAGCGAGGCCGCTGCGAGTGTCGTACGGGCCATCGCCCAGCGAACTGGCGGCGGCCGACGCCGTGTCGGGCTATTACAACGGCGGCGCCGCATACGCGAACGCCAACGGTGGTGCGGTCGAGGACCAGCTCTGCAAACTGAACGAGGGCCTCTCGTTGGACCCCGAGAGCGGATGTCCCTCCAGTGAAGTGTGAAAGCGGGCCCCTCCCCTCGTCTCCTAATGAAAAACAGACATATTCCGCACAGTGAGAGTGTCACACGCCCGACGGCGCGAGGAAAAGAACTCGCGAACCGTGTGTGAACTTAACTTTCGGTGCTGTTTATTTATGCCATCACATTTTTTTTTCTCAGTGAACGAACTGCAGGAACTGGAAAAGCCTGTCACTTGAAGTTGGTCTGCATACCGTGATGCCATCGTTGAAGTGATCACGTCATGAGATGAAGCGAATGCAGAGCATTTCTTAACATTTGCGCGTGAGACGTAACTATATTTTTTCTTCTTTTACCATAGAGATACTTTAAAAACATGTGTTCATTCATAACAACGATGACTGTATATTGAACAGCGAAGACAACCACTGTCATATTTACGCAGCGCTTAGCATAGTGTGAAGTCATCACTTCTTCCTACATAATTAGGCGTAGCTTACCTGTGCACCTCGTAAAACATTCGATTCGTACAAATATGGGTGCGTCAGGCGGGGAATACCGGGTTTTACTATAAACTGACGGTACCGTACAATGCAAAACAGCATTTAATGCGAACATGAAAGTTCTTTTAGATACTCACATTGTGTATCTTTAGTTAAGTGAAAGATAATTGAATGGTTGGCTTAAAACCGCGCTACAGAAGAAACAAGTGCTACCATTTCTTTCAGTACAGTTGCTTAATATTTAAACTAGTGAAATAAAATGCCGTAAAGGACTCTAAAGTTACACAATTCACACTTTCGTGTCATCATGTACATCGCCATCGTATGTACTAGCCGCTGACTTCCCGTACTAAGCTTAGGAGGCTAAGCGTGACATCGGGGAGCACGAAACTGCATTTTCTGCAACATATTTCATCATATCATTAAAGACAGCTAAAAGAGTAAACGTATTCGCAACCTAACTTAATACCATCCATGCGAAGTGCCGATTCTTACAAACTCGGAGACAGCGAGCAGTGAACTAACAAAACGGGTTCACAAAAATTATTCATCCATAGACGAAACGAGTGCTGCTTTTTCGGCTCAGTAGAATTTATTGCTGAAGGCTACATTTAATATAATTTCAGCTGGGCCAAATGCGAACCACATTTAAACTCAAGCAACCTAAACGCTCTGTGCCTTGACAGTCTTATTCGAAACTGCGTGAGTGACACCTTGACTTCAAATCCTTCTGTCGCGATGCAGCTCTTCCAGCGAGAAGAGCTGAACTTCGCAAGTCCTGAAAAAGAGAGAGGATGACAACTTCAGCGATGTCCCTGAACGGGACATCACCTTGAAGTCGTCAGGGTAACTCGTGCGTTTTCTATTAGCCCGTTCCGTAGTGTCATGATATGCTCCAGGACTTTCATCGTGTCTATCAAGTCAGCCACTTCTTTTCACGCTGTTGTAGAGAGCAAGAAAATGCATATCATTGACGAGATGGTGGCCCTTGTGTTGCTGCTCACGCCACTGAAAGCTGTCTGAATACGTATAATGAACCGAGTTCGCGCTTTGTCATTGTTTGCAACCAACTCAGACATCTGACATACACACTCACAAAACAAAAATCGCTACACGTGTTCTATAGTGCGTACAACATTTTCATTCAATTCCATGGAGTCTGCATACTCTGAAGAGCGACAGAAAACTGTAGCAAGGACAGTGTGTGTTCTCTGTTTCATCTGTGTTGAAACGGACTGACGCGCAAGGAATCACGTGTTCATATCAATAGATGTGTACAGTTTCTTTATAAAACATCTAATAAAAGCCATAACATATTTACGCGCCTAAGCACTTGTGCTGTGTGTTCGTTTGTGTTTGTTTATGTTTATCAGTGTGTTTGGCTGGTGGAAGGGTGTTCCGACGGAATCAATGGAATTGTTACTTAAGAAGATAGAAGACATACAAAAATTATGAACAGCATGCATACGCTTTCTAGAGCACTGCACTCCGACCTTCTTTAGAACCTCTAAAGGTAAGGTGAGCCTATATACCTTCGATTATTTTTGTAATTATTATTCATTGCACAAAAGCTTTCTAGGTTAACTCATTTACAAGAGAAAGCTTAAAAATGCTGGCGAATTTGGTCAGAAATTTTAGAGCGAATGAAATAAAGAGGAAGAGTAAATAATGATGTGCCATGGCAAAAAACGACTGATGAAATTGGCGTGGAAGCATGCATTTCAAAAAATAATAATAATAATAAAGAATACATAAACGCATTCATTGCTATGTAGCAAACTTCAATATTCTTTTTCTATTTTGTTCTAAGTTTAACAGCGAAGCACACCACGTAAGTGGCGAAATGTTCGCAAAAGCCGAAAAGTGAAAGTCATTGGCGCATGTTTGAATTATTTTATGACATTCAGTTGATCCACTTCGTAGGAATGCGGTAAGTCGAACAGATTAGCTGGAAACGTATTGCTTTCGAACCCTGTAGTAGGACCTCAGTTAACCCAACCCCTACCTACAGGGGCGCGCGTAACAAACAGCTCAACACTGAACTCAAACGATCGAGGTGGCAAGAGTCGGCCGGGTGAAAAGAAGAATCATCATTCGCCACTCGTGAAGACCTCATTGTTCGCAAATGGCCCGTCACGTGTCAAACTCTCGACCCACATTCTAAAATGGCGGAGTGGGTCAGGATAGGCCAATGACTGTACAATGGTTCGCTTCGCAAACATTGCTTTTTCTACGCGTGGGCCGATTTCTGATCCAGGAATCGAAGTCCGCTGAGAGGAGCCCACGTTCTCTTCGCAAGTAGCGACGAAATCAAAAGTGCCCCTCGTGACGACGTTATGGCGCTGACATAAGGAAACGAAAGAGAGAGAGAGAGAGAGAGAGAAGATGGAGAGCACACTGCGCAGAATAAGCGCAACACGCCACAGCTGCGCGTAGCGGCGGCGTCGTCAGCAGCAACAGCAGTCGCACGAGAAATACCTATTGTGCTGAGGCCCTTAAGTCGATCTAGCGGCCAAAGCACCTTGAGGGTTTCACACATAGCCAGCACTAGTGCTTTTTCTTCCCAGAGGAACGAGAAGGAGGAGAAGGCCGAAAGAAAATTTGCGAGCGAAAGGGCGAGAAAGCAAGTTGTACTTGCTGTCGCTATTTCGAGGTGTCTGCGTACGGAAGACTACTGCCAAACGCGAAGGTGTCGACGTGCTTAAGTGGCGGGTTCCGCCCTCGGCCATCAGAAATAGCGATGTCTTACCAGCTGTTTAATTATGCCGCAGTTTCACCCCTAAGTGATGATGATGCTGCTGCTGCTGCTGCTGGCTGTCGCATCCGACAGTGTTGAGGTTTTGCTTCACTTTTGGTTTTTATTTAGGCGTATCTGTCGCTCGGGAGCTGAAGTTGACGGAGCGCAATCTTTGAATGTGGTCCTCTGCCTCACAGTCAGGAAAGCATTGCACACAAACGTAGCTTCACTGATACGACCCAAGAGCCCCCTGCACGATTCCTGAAACTTCGCCCACTTTACCCGATTCATTACCGACGCAGTATACCTGTATGTACAATTCATTCTCAACATCGTCCCTGACAGACGAGACGAAGTGCAGCACGATCTGCTCAAAGCTCCGTAGCCGTCAATGTCGTTCAGCTCGGACGTCTTGAACTTGGTGGTGCTACCGAGACGACATCACTTCAGGCCGTGCTACTCGTATTGAAGACTGCCCGCTTTCAGAACAGATCACTTTGGAATGACGACCTTAGCAGTTGCCATAGCAGATGGTGACGAAGGCCCTAGTGCACTTTTGGGAATACGTTTGTAGCACTTCTGCCGGCGACTCCTCTATTTCCTTGTCTTTCTACCACCACCCTTTGCTTCCCCAGTGAGCAAACCAAGTTTTTCCTTCTTGATGAGATCCGTGCCTTTCCCCTTTCTTTTCAGCCTATCTTTGTCAGGTTTAATTGATATATACTTTCCTCAGCAAAATTACGCGGAACGGGGATTCAGCGATAAAGCCGATTTTAATTTAAATTGAGGAAATTCAGTCTCAACTTGGCACCGCGAACTTTCTAGCGCACTGGTCAATTTCAGTTGGCGCGTGTGAATGTTGAATAAGTTCCGTCTTTTTTCTTTCTTTTTTTTTAAGCCGAGCCATGTTTTCCGTATCATTTCACTCACACGTGAACATAACTGACGAACACCGTATTATACTGTGAGGTACAACAGTTGTCGAACAAGGGATGTCACCAGCGCCAACGTTTCGACCAGTGGATTTGTCTTCGTTGACTTTGTCTTCGCCCTGACAAGTGGACTCGTCGAAGCGTTGGCTCCAGCGACATTTCTTGTTCTACCACCTGTTGATTACTTCAACCTCCACCTTCTTGTGAGCTTCTGTACTAATCGTGACGTATGAGAATCTAGGATAACACAGGCCACAAGGCATACGCACTTGACTGTTATATTCGGTGCTGCCTCATATGGGTGTGCCCTCAGCCGGTCTCTTTAACGTCACGTTTTGCAGAAAAAAAAAAAACGACTCTATATACTTCAAAGCTCGCATATGCCTCTATTTAAGCCTAACTTTGAGCTGTCTCTACACCAGCGAATGCTGCTGGGGGCTGCTTTTTCTCTGCACAAATTAGGAGGAAGCAACAAAACGTTGTCGCCGGGAGTCACGC
This sequence comes from Dermacentor silvarum, assembly GCF_013339745.2. Taxonomy (NCBI): domain Eukaryota; kingdom Metazoa; phylum Arthropoda; class Arachnida; order Ixodida; family Ixodidae; genus Dermacentor; species Dermacentor silvarum. The sequence goes on from NC_051161.1 coordinate 68,900,774, forward strand.
ACGACCAAAAGCAAGCAAGCAAAGGCAGCTCAACCGTGCCTTCAACAGCGAGGCCACTTTGCGCTTTCGCTTATGCGTGCGCGCGTCTCGAACTGGCCGGTGGTCCTTGCGTGCACGCGTCCGTGTCTCCGTCCGTGCTCCACATATGGCTGAGCGCAATTTATGGGCAGTGCGCGCTAAGCATGGGACCACGGATTTGCTTAGATGAAACGAAATGGCGGGTGCGGCTGGTGGGTGAGGATGCGATACCCCTGAGAGGAACGCTGGGAGATTACGCGCTCAAGCGGGACCGTAAAAGGCAATGCGCTGATGCTGCATGTACGGTATTCGTGCCGTGAAGAGTATAGTAGCACACCGTCCAGACGCTCTGCGAAACAGGCTTTCCCACGTCCCCGTATCCCGAATAAACGGAGCCGAGGTGGTCCGCGAAAAACGCACCAGATTTTAGGAATCCAGGCCCACAGAGACTCACCTATGCTGATGCAAGAAAAGTTCCAGTACGTTGAACGCGAGAACGAGATATAAAGAGAGAGGAAGAAAACATAAATATATCCAATAAGCCTGCAAGCTCTAATTCGCGTGCTTATGAATGTCAAGTGAGTAGGACAAATTTTGGTCGTGTCTGGAGGGAGTTTCCGGCTGTTGCAGCCCTGTCGGCGACTTGTCTATCAGGACGACTCTTGTTTGAGTGGTATCGTGTCATAATGAGCACTGTAGTGAACAAATTATCGAACGTAATTTACCAAATGCTTTTTTTTTGGTAAGATTAAATAAGAAGTTGTTGGTGCCAAAAGATAGTGCCGGCTAGTCTATATGAGTCTCGCATGTATAGCACTTCTCATAAAGGTAAAAAAGACACATTATAACATGACACGATATAAATGTCACAGAGACTATATCAGGTACTTAAATTACAGACTCAATAAAGAGATGCATTAAAATTTTGGTTGGCGTTGCATGAGCCATCACTATAATGCGTAAGCTCTGGGCGGGGCGCCATTATTAACTCAAAAGCAAGGTATTTAAGCCTCATTTCGGTCGTGCGAGCTGCCCAACCTATCGCAGATCAGGTGCATGAACGTTACGAGGTGCGCAGAAGCTTTTGTAACTTGTGTGTGATAAGCCGCAACGGAAATATTGAGTACGCCAGGGCTTTTGACAGAACATGGATGTTAAGGAGGAGCCAGTTTTCTAGGAAAAATTTTTTTTTTAAAAAGCGAGGCCGACACGAGAACTGGCATTAGGTACTTTGCATTAAGGTTGGCAGTCGAATAAAAGTTTCAGTGTAATCAGCCGCTATTTTTAATACATGAACAATCTATCGATCGGTTCCAACGCATGAAGCCTAAAGAGAAGAAGAAACTTTTAAAAAGTTAGAAAAATACAACATACATTCCCCACTTTCACAGCCGTCGTCACTGCGTAGACCGGCGCATATCTAGCACGTCAAATCGCATTCGCTAACACCGAGTCAAGAATCAACACTTCTTTTTGTTTTGGTCCCTGAGGACAATAAGTGAGTCGAGTGAGTCGACAATAAGCGAACGAATAAATGCATCCCAACTACTCTAGTATGCTACTAAAATGTATTTCGTTTTAATAACTACCCACTCCACTGAATGCTTCGAAGGTATTCAGAGCATAATCTTGGGCCGCGATTTTGTAGCGATGCCTTATGACTTATTCTACACTAGTCTTATCATATACTGCTCACGGCCGGCTGATCCCGTTGATAACGCGAGCGCACCGTCGCTCTGACCACTGACAAAGCGCGATAGGCGCGAAAAGGCATTATCCCCGGACAGCCATCGCTACAAAATACCGGCCTTGGTCAAATATGGTCACTGATTTCTTGTAGATTATCCTTAATTTGCTTCGTTCATCCTGCTTGAGTCGATAATGGCTGTTTAGGAATAAATAAATAAATAAATAAATAAATAAATAAATAAATAAATAAATAAATAAATAAATAAATAAATAATGCTGGAATTGCAAAACATTATTGAATTCAAAACGACAAGCTGTTGAAGAAGCCTCCCATCCAAACAGTATTGTGATTCTTCACCGTAAATACGTAAACACTTCACCGTAAACAAGGCTCGCAATGGTGGGTGCTCAGACGCAGCATTTATTAACTGTTTGCCTTTCTTTCTTTCATTTTTTTTCACATTGGCCTGTGTCTGTGTCCATTTCATCATGGTTCACGATATATAGGCACACCTTTCCCCCTCGACTTGTAGCTGCGGCCACGAAGCTCAAGGTCGCGTGAGGTTAATGGCGTCTCTCATTTCGCAAAAGGAATGCTCTCGGTGGAAAGCTATACATAATCGCTCGCAACGAGACAGCGCAAATACGTTTCCGCAAAGAAGCTTCTCCATATCGCTCCATCTTCTCAAGTATCAATCACCGCGGCGTCGTGAATTCTCGCCGGAGGAATTGCGCACGATGCCTCTCCGGTTTCGCCGTCGGCAACGACCTTCGTTGCCTGCCCTGCTGACGCGATGCGCTGGAGGCAGTCTGCAATTCGTCAAAGCTGCCGAAAGACTCGAGTGCACGGAAGCCGCCGTGTTTGCAGTGCATGCCCTTAACGACGTCTGTCTTCCCATGTCAGTGACCTCTTCGCTGGGATAGATGAGGAAGAAGCCTCCCATCACGAAACTGTGCACGAAACTGTGCACGAACCTGTGCTATGCTGCGGCCAGACTTGCCGCTTGCAATGCGCGAAGTCAATCAGCACCCCCGACTTCAGCACCAAGAAGGGTAGAGAAAGAAAGTCTAGCTCCATTCCGCCGAATGAGCTCCTGATTGAAGCTGGCATTTGAAGGAAAACATGCAGATTCCACAGACTGTGGGAATCTGTTTAAGCGATGCTTAAATGGATTCGAGAGATTGGAGTTGTTTAGAGACAATTTCCAAGCTAGTAGAGCAGAATAGCATCCAACGCTCTTATGCTATATTTACTTTCCTGCTCTTGATAATGGCCCTTCGAAATTACATCGTCGACACCTGAGATCACACGCAGTGGCGTGGGGGCACGCAACAAGCAAGTTAAACATTAGCAGTTACGACATCAATAACGTATCGCAGGGTAAAGGTGGTAAATGGTCGTCGGGCACTCTACAGCGCACTACTATTGTGCCATTATTTGCGCTGCTCAGGGCTACAAGCAGCCGTCCAAGTTTGCTATGTATATATTCAGTGACCGCTATCTTGTGAAAAACTTTCTCTTGTGAACAACTTTATCTCGAAAGCGCGCAGAGGACCTCTCCGCTTAGCGTGTCCAAGCACAAAACTCTGATTATTCTTCTAATAAAGTTTATCAATCCTATATATCCTATCCTATCGAAAATCCCTGGTTTGGATGGAGGGATAGCTTCGGCGAAGACGTGATCCAAAGGAGCTTTACTCCGGCAGTTAGGCACCATGGTAGTCGAGACCGTATCGTGAAAGGATCTTGAGCATATTTTCCCTAGTAATATTTTTGTTTGTCCTACCCTACTAGCATTGCTTTCCTCCCACCGAAAGTGTTGGAAAAACTTCGAACAAGTAGTAGATTGGCTTATGACTCAAGAAAGGCAGCTCGAAATACTCTCTACGAAAGAGAACGTGCCGCCACCTGTCGGCACCCTACGCCATGTTTGTAAAGGGAGCGGCACTTAGCTGCATCTTGCTTGTCCCTACGAAATGAAACGTTGACTCGACCTTTTAATACCAGAGAAGAACGCTTGAGTCTGTCGCATTGCAGGAGGGGGAATGACATCACGGTGAGCTGGTGGTACACCTATGTGGTGCGCAAGCGATTGCCGCCTTTGTCAGTGCCGCCATTGAAGGAAAAAATAAAAACAAATAGCACCGTTTTGAAAACAGGTGTCTTGATCGACTCCACCGAAGAAATCGCTGTTTCTTTCATCGTCTTCGCGCGCAGGTAATGTAATATGATTGTGTGAGAGCAGTGATTATTTCGATGGACAGATTTTCGCGTTGATCATCTAGAGCGAACTCATTTCAAGGAATAAGAAAAAAGACTGACCTGCCTACCTTGGCCTTGAAGCAAGCAGCTCTAGATTGTTTGCACACTTTCTACTTTGACCGATTCCACATATATACGGATGGCTCTTCCACTCAGACCAGCTCCACCGGCGCAGTGGTTATACCATCACGATCAACGAGCATCACATGCAAAATTTCTCACGTCACATCATCGACCGGTTCGGAGCTTGTTGCCCTCCGAGGTGCCCTTGACTAAATCAACAGCCAACCGGCTAATCGGTGGCCAATATTATGCGACTCAAAGGCGGCCCTACAATGTCTTTTGTCAGCTCTTCGTCGCGGGTCCTGCGAACAACTCGTGTCGGAGATACGGGAAATGCACCATCATATGATCGCAAAAGGACACGACGTCGTGTTTCAGTGGCTGCCGGAACATTGCGGTATCTCCGGAAACGACCTCGCCGACGAAGCTGCTAGGAAAGCACGCGATGGAGCAAGCCTTGTTTCTGTGCCTTTATCGAGGACTGACCACCGTGTATTTTTAAAGCACGGTTCTATTTGCTCAGCTTCTTTGAAGTTAGTTGATTTAGTACAAGTGCTAGGGGGTAAAATGGAAGCAGGACATCTCTGCGCTAGTTTCCAGACACTTGGCATGCAGTTTGATCCAAAGAGTTACAAGTTATGCCTTTGGGCTAAGGAACTTGGCTTACTTCAGGCAAGCTAACATATGAACAGTTAATAAAACTAGTAGTTATACTTAGTTATTCCGAACACGCACTCTAGGCTTCGCCTCAGGTGAGAGACGGGAGGGAGGTTGGAGGTATACAAGGAGTCGGCACAAAGACTTGTAGCTACAGGTCTTTCTCTCTCTCGCTGTTTTACTTTAACATCTATCTTTTGCAGCGAGCAAGTGCCAGACGAGCCCATGCAATTTAACTAAAGCTAATGTCGGAACGTGACCGCGATTCTCAAACGTCCTCGCAACCGTACACCCTAATTATTTTTCTGCGAAGTAATTTGTTTTCCCCAGTTTTTGTTAGCGATCGCGTCAGCTCAGCGTCACGCTCCTATGAACTAACGACGTATTGAGTCAGCCTCGACTGAAAACTCAATTTCCTGTCTATTCTGCCGTTTAACCGAGCAAAGTAGGGGCAGAGGCTCAATAAATCATTGCACCTCCCGAAGGCAGCCTCCCGTGATCGTATCTGGCGCATTTGCATTGCAGTGCTAGGGTTTTTTTCGCCCTCCTTTTCTTTCATCGAAAATAAGTATACCGGTATTTATGGCGTAAGTGATCTTCCTCACGTAATCCGGGTGCCTTCAACTCACTCTCGACTCCACCCTGCACAGCCCCCTCATGCATTGTGAGTGGTTAAATAAAGCGCGCGCGTAATGCAATGATGGATCAGCTCCGTATGGCCTTCAGGCCCAAACTCGTGACAAACGCTTAGAATTTGCACAAACAGACTAAGTAGATTGTGCAACATCTGGTGCTCTCATATCCCTGTGAGGAAGAGACGGGGAAGCACGTCGTGGTTAAATAAAGAAGCATCAAGAATTGCGGATAATTACTGGAGCGATATAACATGTTCTGAAAGAATTATTGTTTTGCAGGAAACATCCCTGTACTGCAGTTTAAGCTTTCCGCTAAATTTCCCTTGATCTCGATCATGTTTTAACCTGTTGTGTAACCTGTTGTGTTGTGTGTTGCGTATTGCAGACTGCACTTCCCTTAAATACAAGTGAACTGCAAATGACTGCTCTATAACTTCAAATGGCATTGCTTTCTGTGCATATGTTGTGTGTAGTGACGCACAATCTGCTCATTCGAACTTTATGTGAACTACGCGACAGTGCATTTCGACTTTATTTCAATTTTAATTTATTATTCTATATACCTCGTTTGTCTGCGTGTTTGTTTGAGCAGGCCTACATTTGCTGTGGACTGCTTGGCCTAAGAGAGAAGGATCAGCGGGCATCACCCATGATGCCAACGTTTCCTGTACCCATTTAATTAAAAAGAAAGAAAGAAAGAAAGAAAGAAAGAAAGAAAGAAAGAAAGAAAGAAAGAAAGAAAGAAAAAAAGAATTCGTCGATGAACAAACGTACGCCAGTGGTCTCGAACGTGCACACAGCCAAACCTCGACTGGGTCTAGCCATCAGAAACTTCCTGCAACGTCTACGTGTGATGAAAGAGGCGGTCCGTCAACGACCATCGCTTCTGGCGCTACCGAGAGCGATAAGACGACATTCGCGCGGCAGCTCGTCCGCCGAGCTAAGTCCTTTCCTAATCTTCGACTAATCGGTCACGAACGCCTGGAGGAAGAGTAATTAGTCTTCATTCTATAGCTAACGCCGCGTCTCGCTTAGTCTAGGCCTATCCATTCTTTGCGATCCGAGCTGCCGCGGTGTCGAAGTAAAAAAAAAAAAAAAAAATTAGAACAACGTTGACGCAACTTCTGTGCAGCAGCGCTGATAGACAAGAACAAAGGGACGTTGTGGGTATAAGGTGCGCACCTTATACGCTGCGTCGCGCGCCGGTTCGCACTTATAAGCAGGGCCGTTGTGCGCACCGTCCCACCTGAAGCGTGTATCGGCTCTGCACAGCCATTGCGCTATTCGACCGAGATTCAGAGCTCGCACTTTCGTGGCCTCGAGACAGACACGATCAGCTGCCCCTTTGCTGCCTGGACGCCCTATGGTTGGTGGCAGTGAATGAACGAAGTCATTACTGCGTGGGAGCCGAGAGCCAAAGCGTGCTGCTCCGCGGCGTCGGCATTTGAAATTACGAAAGCACCCCTAGGCGTTTACAATGATCCGGGCGGAACTGAACTCGATCGTGCGGCCGCCCATTAGAATCGAAGCGAAGTGTTCCCGAAGGAAGTGATAGAGCGCGCAAGGAAGTAAAACTAGCAGGTGAACGAGAAAGTAAATACGAAGAAAAAAGAAGCGAACTAAGCATAATCAAAACAATTGTCCTGCACACTCAACGGCGGGAGAAAATTATTGAGGCATTATTGTCTCGTGAGAACATTGTAAGCTGACGAAGAGCCCATTATAGCGGACATCGTCAGATGAAAGTATTACGCAAATCTCGGCGTTAGTTTTCCTCTCTTTGCTTCTATTTAAGGCCGACATGGTCAGATTTTTGAGCGAAACACCAGGAACATTTTAATGTTAAGAACAGCGACTTCCTTGGTACAAATATTTGACAAACAATTATATACAGATTAGAAGGTCAACATTGCGTCCCATGCACTATACGCCGATTCGAAAGGTCAAAATCAGCGTACTCACATCCAGAATACCATGAGGTTTAAATATATAGGTTTCGATCGAAACCTCGGTGGCTCCTGTCAAACCAAGTGGTTCCATGAAATATGACAGGCATACATTTGCTTCTCTCTTCACATTGCGCAGAACACTGCCAAAACAAGAGAGATGGACATGAACGACGACTTTGTAAAAGGGTGCTGCTTGCGTCATGTCGTCCCCATAACTATATGAAGGCAAATAGACTTTTGACGTAGCAGTTGGGAACACGCGTCTCAAAAGCCAAAATGCCACCCATATACCAAACAGTCCCCGAAAATGCCCACAGGCGAAATGGCCACAGGATGTCGACGATGTAGAGCTATCTGGTATATGAGCACATTCATTCGAGGATTATTGCACTGCGGCTATATGGACGCCTATCAGGTGTCCGAGTGCAGAGTATCGCTGTAGACTACTGCACCGATCCAGTTCAACTTACGTTTCTAGACACACGCGACGAGCAAAATAAAGATCAAGGTTTCTTTCCCTTGGATCCACGTTTAGTCAGCTATTGAGGGTTGGCTGCTGAATAAAACGAAGCTTACTCTTTTACGTGTGTACGAAAAATGCTCTCAAACATAATCGCACCAAGTCCCTTGAAATGTGAAGGGTTGCTTGTCATTGCACTTTGACCTCAGATTAGTGTTCCGTTCTGCAGTGCTTGCTTTATGACTACTGAACCTGTATATATGGCCTGCGACCAGAGGCCGAACTATGTGTCCTGTTCAAGTAGGCGGAGGAACCGCGTCCAGAACTATTCACCGCACCCTGAAGGCGCGGCCAGCGCTCAATGCACGCGAATCAACCCTGCAGCTGGACTACCGCTATACCACACGTACCAAAATTACCGCACAGTAATTAATACGCATTTAATGGGCGCTACAAGAGAGGCAATTTTATCTTCGACTCGCATATGTGGCCGTTCCGAACGATCCAGGAAGAGGAAGAGATTTTTGCAAGCCTACCGAACGAGAAGCAATCGTTAATCTCAACTCTCGCCGAAGTCGTCGCGGTCTGCGCAAAGCGTTCATGCATCCACTCTAATGCGCGCTGCGCATCGTAGTACGCTGTTCACCAACAACGCTAAAGGGTTCCCGCAGCCGGCGTACATAGGCTCGGCGAGTACTCAGATGCAGCTGGAGACGACCGGCGGGATGATTCGAACGCTGTATGCGATCGATTCGACACGGCCTACCGCGCCCTATTTGGTGGAGAAGACCTCCGCGGTGGCAAGAACGCCGACGTCGCCGCGCGCTTCGGTGGGAAAAAAATATTGAGGTCGCGCCTCGGGCGACGTCCGGTGACCTCTTCGACGCTGCCACGGCAGTGTCGATCGCGGGAGCACACAAAAACGGTTGGTAGGCGAGAAATCGTAGAGTATTGGCTGCATCGATCAGCTGGAATGTGCGCATTGCACATATGCGTGACCAGCGCGAGCTACAGGTATTGTTGCGTTTATCTCGGCCATTGTTGCTTTTTCGGGTGCATCTGTCTGGTTAGCTGTATGGTTGTGTCTGCCTGTTTCAGTTCTTGGGACGACGTAAATTGATGGGACGTCTTCCGTTATGAGGGGAAATGACGGGCGAAATTCATCGTTGCATCATAGCTGCGTTCAGAAGAGTGGCGGCCCCGGAAAGTGGAGTTTGCGCGGAGTCGTACCTACATTTTCCATTGTCCCCAAGATAATGAGTCACTGTGAGGTCAAAAACGGATAGATTCAACGCAATGTCAAAAGATAAATAGCACGAACCTTGTTTGATGAAGTTGGTGAGGTTGGTAGTGGTGATGTAGCCTTCTGATTGTTCAACAACGGGAAGATTACCAGCGGTTCATACCCAGTGGCACAAACCTAGCTGCAGGCATTCAGTGATCCAAGTGATCCTAGTGAGCTAGTTGTCCAAGTTATTTTCTACTCGGCAAGTCACCACCACCAAAAAGTGGGAGGAAGAGTCAAAGAAAGCTTAGCTTTAGGATATTGAGTTGCTGTGTCGGCTGCCAGTAAAAAAAAAAGCTAATGGGCAAAGTCGCTGTGCCTGTGTATTTGTGGTATGAGGTTACCTGCATGTACGCGGAGACATTCGCATTAGCGGTGCAGTCTCCACCACAGCATCTCCTGGTTCTTAGTTTTCACTGCAGAGATGTGAGGGTAACTGCTTTTTTCACCTTGTTCACCTGGTGTTTCGTCGTTCTGGGATACTCCTGGTCACATAACTGTGAAACTCAGCTTGCTCTCCTGCCTAAAAAAAAAGAGAGAAAAAAAAACTGCGACAGCGATCGTGACATTGGCGTTGCGGCCTTAATAAGTCACCTGAGCAAACAAACAATCATATTGTAATCACCGGTAAGATTTTTACCCAACAAGTTCTGGCTGAATAACTTTGCTTACCTAAATAATTACTTGAGCGTACATACTGCAATTGCAGAGTAGCAGCTGGTCAAGACATATTCGTTTCAGTATCCCGAGACAAACACCAGTTTCGAGTCATCTAACCCTAGTATTCCGGTGAAATGCATTGGCGTTCCATTTATTATACCTTCGTTAAGCCCTGTGGCATAAAACTACGTGGAAAACCAACATACGTCGTCACTGATTTTATGTACACATATCTAAAAAAGATCAACGCCCAAGCACTCCGTACAGATGGTTAACCAGTGAAGCTGAAACGTTTGCGCCCCCGGTGTTTATCACCGGGTTAATTCCGACGGTACATTAAATTCTTGCTCAATTATTGGTGACGTCTTTGTATTTCTTAATGAGGTTACACACACGTTCCGCTTCGACGGAGAAAACGACGTCACTGACGGTATGCCCGCCGTCCGCCGTTGTCGCATTGCCGCTTGCGATTTTTCAAAGCTAAATTGCTTCTAAGTTAAATCTGTCCGTCACGTAAGACAATGAATGGCTCATGCCCCCTTAACCAATGGCTTATACGCCCGTAAACGTGGTCTCTCCATTACGACGACAGAAGAGAAGTGAAATTCTATGCTGGAATGATGAGCGGCAACGGAGCCAGCTGTGGAAGAAGACGACGACGCTCGAGGCATTGCTGATGATGATAGTTTCTGCGTACAGGCGACAGACAGACGAATCGGCTAGCCATATATACAGCTTCGCTGTAAATGTACTTTAGTTTCAGTATTACTACTGCACAGTGGACATGCATTCACCACTACCCAGCTTCAATTTACAAATTTCGACATGTGACATAATTTAATTCATTAGAAAGCTTTAGCCAACATTAATAATTAAAGAGGTTTCATTTGCGATTGTTGCATCATTTATAGCGCCCGCCGCTGCTACAAACTTTGGGTGGCAAAATTTCTCGAATATCAAATCTGAAAAAAAAAACAAAAAATCCCTGTTCGCGTATTTTTAGCACCGGAGAGAGTTTTCACTGAAACACCCAGATGATCCGCAGTACTTCGATCTAAGGAGTGCGTAACACTTTTTATTTCATATAACCATCCACCGCGGTGACTCAGTGCCTATGGGTTTAAGCTACTATAAGCATGAGGTTCAAGGTTCGATTCGTATTTCCTCCGTATTCAGACGGGGAAGAAATGCAAGAACAGAAAAAAAAAAGAGAAAAAACTCGGTGCCATTCCCCTCCGTGAAGGTGGATGACCAGCGGAGCTGTATATATGGTGATAAGCTATATTGATTCAAATAAAGACACACACCACATGAATTGTCATTTTTTACCGTCTTTATTATTTTGTCACTAAGGTGACTATATATATATATATATATATATATATATATATATATATATATATATATATATATATATATATATATATATATATATATATATTTGTGGTCGCTATGGTAAACGGCAATGGGTTCTGTAACCATGCTCAAGCGGGAATGGGCGCGAAGGTGGCGGGAGGTGTTAGCAGCCTCCCGCCGCCTTCACGCTCATTCGCGCTTCTGCTCACGTCGTCGTTCTTCGTAGACATGCTGTCCTTCCTCGGTCCGCACAATACGCGGCCTACCCGTTACATGACCGGAACGCAACTGAGATAACGTGCCTGTGCAGTGCGTGACGTCCCCAGCCAAAGAGACACACCCATTGGCTATTAAACGCAGCTGGGGCACACCGGCGTTACGCTTTTGCTTTGTATCGAGGCTATGGCGTTTTCGGTCTACGCACTCTGTCTACGGAAGCAGCGATCCGCTGGAAGCTAGCGTATAACAGATCCGTTGTAAAAAAAAAAGCTCGTGCACCGTGCTTTGAATGCACGTTCTTTTAGAGAACTCCGGGTGATCCAAATTAATTCGGTAGCCCAGTGGCAGTGGCGTTGCGTTGGTGAGCTCGAGATCGTGGGTTCGATTGCAGCCGAGGCGGCGGCATTTCATTGGGGGCGAAAGGCAACTACGCTCCGTTACTTAGATTTAGGTGCATATTCAAGAAAACCAGGTGGTCAAAATTAATCCGGAGTCTCCCACTACGGCATGTCTCATAATCAGATCATGGATACGGCATGGTAAATTCAGAATATTAGTAATTTTTTAAAATTAATTCGGAACCCTCGGATGAGGCGTCACTTCGGGATGCTAAGGTCCGTGCAACGTTTTGCTGCATTTTGCTACGATACATAAATTGCACAGGCAACTTTAGCGCATACATTAGTAGACACAGCGAATACCTTGCCGGGGGCAACTTGCGCTGGCAGCCAAAGCTGCTGTCACTGCAACTTTCGCGACAGGTAAACGATGAAGACGCCTTCTCGGAGTGAACTCGACGTGATAAATCGTTCCACGGTGTGCGTCTTATTCACTTCTGCTTTCGCTTCGCACCTCGTCCTCCAGAGCCGGAAAGCACACCGCGTTGCAAAAAGAAACAACAACAATAATAAAAGAAACTCGGCACAACGTGCAGATATGGCATCTCTTAAAATAAATGGTCGTATACCATGAGCTCGCTGCAGGTGGTACGAGAAATGAAGTGTACACCGGTCGGTGAAGCGAGCTTTCATATATTGTTTGAAAACAATTTATAAGTGGAGAGTTCCTGCTTGAGGATTACCGGCGACTAATTTCACTTCGGGCAGCATGTAAAACAAATGCGGAATGTGGAGCTATGTAAAATGAAGAATAATGAAGTCGTGATGTTGTTCGAGTACGAAAGTTAGCTCGAAAAAGCCAGTGATGGCACGACGGAAATAAAGACACGAAAAGATAAAAGAAAATAAACACGGCCGTTTACTATAGCAATGTGTGACCGGGCAAGCTGTTAATCTATGATGGGCACAGTGCGACAGCAGCCAAAGGACGGGAAGTCGCGACGGACTTGAAAAGTGGGCGCTTGTCTCCGTCGTGCCTTTCCGTCCTTTGACTGCCGTCGTGCTGTGCATATCATCGTTTACTATTACAAGAAAATATCTGAGGGTAGCTTTCCAGTGCGCTTCTCCAGAACCTTGAACTTGTCATTTGGACCATTTTGTTGCCGAGTAACGCACATTGAAAGGAGAGAGCCTTTAAAGACAGCGGCAACTACTCAAGGTGGTAATACAGGCCGGACACCTTTGACAACGACGACTTCTAGATGCGAGTGTTCCACAAAGAATGTTCAGGAAACTTTAGATAATTATGCAAATCTCCTTACTTTGCGTGTGTGTGTTTTGCTCCGTGGGAATTAAAAGACAAACAGGACACATAGGCTGCATCACCTTCCGGCGAAAACAATTGTTTTCGCCGGAAGGTGATTCGCACGTGGTCGCTACTAAAGCGCTTCTGTTTTTTGTTTTTTTTTTCTAAGCTAAATTTCTAGGGTAAACGAAAATTGCTTAGTATTTGTTAACGCATATGTGCGTGTCCGTGGGTGTATATCCTGTTGGTGGGATCATTTTGTATTGTACTCGATACTTTTCACCCTGTGCCAGTACAAGCCCTTAAGGTGATCAGACAGGCTAATATCTCTAGCTTCACTCTGTCTCATCTCTCAACGCGTACAGGTGGAATCAATGTCACACCGAAAGAAAGCTGAGCTCCATTAGTGTGACGCGTTGCAGTGGTACGTACAGCAGACGTAGCTGTGCTGAAATCGTTTCAACAGTGTCTAGAAGGTACGTTTCCAAAAACTATTTCTATTTTGATTGTCCTCCTTACTTTTGGAAGCTGTGTTTACATGCAAGTCCATCGGAATTGTGGAGCGGCTCCAGTGGGCTGCTGTGGAAGCTACAGCTTGTGTCTCGAAATGGCTCGAACTCTGGCGCATGGAACTCCGCAGCGGTCAGAACTGGCCTATGGCTTCGCTGGATGAGGATTAAACCTTGACTGTTTGTGACTGCGGTGTCCTTCTTGGGGGCCACGACTGAGCCCAAGAGCTTGCGTCCCCCCAGGATGAAGAAAATATTTATGGCCATTGTGCATCTCCTCAATGCATGCCCCCTTTTCTTTCTAAGGTTCGCATCCGATGCAAGAAATGATTAGCGCTTATAAGCGCGTGGCACGCACACAAATGCACACACTCCCACGAATGCACACCTGTACACTAGCACACACGCGCGAAATCATAGCGTTGTCACCGCATTCCCGTTGCATTTAATTTATATCGCTACTCCATGCAGGTTAAGTTGGTTGGGTTTTCTTTCGAGTCAGAGCACTTCTGGCTTCGGGAACCATGTTTTAAGCTAACTGTGACTCGCGCACGATGCAAACGAGACCTTCGCGGCCGCGCCGCCGCGCTTCGGCCACCAACGTTGTGCGCCACATCGTTCTCGGCTTGCTCACACGACGCCGTAATTTACCTCGTAACGTAACGTTTTTCATTCCCAGCGCCCACCTAAACGGTCCGATCGAGATAACCAGGATGGCGGCTCTTGATTCACGGTTTACGTGCTTACAGACGGAATAATGTGAGTGCACTTGCCTGCTGGCTGTGTAAAAAGAGTAAGGAAAGAAAACCTCATCCTACGTTGGACAGTCATGCCACACACGCACGCACAACGCATTGCTAGTTCGCTGCGCGGCCAGGTTTTCACTATCTCACCTGCTGGCGGTTGCATCTTGGAGGGCCACTTATATCCCGCGTTCGCGTTATACTCCACTTCATATTATATATATATATATATATATATATATATATATATATATATATATATATATATATACAGGGTGTTTCAGCGAACACTTTCAAAAAATCTTAAAAGTAGGTATTTTGAGAAAAATAGGAATTATCTTAAGCAGCAAGCTTTCAGGTTCGGCGGACGTCAGAGATTATGAGAAAATGCGAATTACGTAGTTAATTAACTAAAATTGTCTAACGAACATTTTAATTAGCGACGTTTGGCGGTTATTGCTAATGGCGAGTTTGTGGCCACGGAGACGGTGATGCCGTATCAGTTTTTAAAGCAAAGAAAAAGTCACTCTGTAAAGCCCTGCAGCCCGTGAAAATCAAGTATTTTTTCCCGCATGAAACCGAAACGCGGCGAACATGGTGCGACGGAAATCTAGTGCAAACGTAATGTCCGCTGATGACGTGTTGCGATGACTGCAGCACCCAATTCGAAATGTCTGTGGTGATTCCCCAGGCTAGGGAGCCTCAACGCTCAGCTTAGACCACGGCTGGCGTTATCTTTTCTTTCGTTGGTAGGGGCAAGAAAGAGGCTAGCCATCGCCAACTACACGGTCACCCACTTTGGGATCCCTGGTAGGCGTTGCCGGCAGGTTTGCTTTTTTTTCTTTGTCTCGACCACTTCTGACGTCGCTACCTGACGAGCTAGACGTAAGGCGTCGCCATCCGTTCGTTTACTCGTTATAGGTTCATCTTCTGCTGTTTTATAATCGCTGCGTGTTAGGAAGCGCATGACACAAAGGAAAGGTTCGTTTGCGGAGCAAGGAGGACGTTCGCGGCAGTGGCTGCATGCTGTTAGTTCTTGTGGCTTGTAGCGCCAGTTTTACAAACGCGTTGACGTTTCCCTTTAATGTGCGTGTTTTCGGGGTTCGCGTGCGATATAGCCATTGCATTACCACTGGACTACCATTGCACTACCATTGCATCACCAGTCCATTTGAGGATCAAGGTTTCAACGCCGCAGCGTTAATATTGTGCAAATGGCTGCTCCAGCGCAACTCCAGTACTCCGTTGCCGAGGAAGTGGACATTGTGTTGGCTTATGTGAGTGCGCAAAAGGACGCGGAGCTGGCATCGATGCTGTATGCTGCCCAACATCCTGGCTGTCGTGTGCAAGCTCGCCCCACATTTGTATCGATATTTAATCGGTTTAGGACCACTGGATCAGTCCATGCACAGAAAAGGAAGCGACCAGCCAGTGCAACCGATGATTTTGACAGCGATGTACTGGCATACGTCGCTGTCAGGCCGGAATCAAGCGTCAGGGAAATTGCCAGCGCATATGGAGCGAGCCCAGATTCAGTTTGGAGGTCACTTTCAAGACACAGCTACCACCCATATCATGTGTGTCTTCACCAAGAGCTGAGACCAAGCGACTTTCAAAAACGGCTCGATGTTTGCAACTGGGGCTTTATTCAATGCGACGAAGATCCGGAATTTCTAAACAGAGTGCTTTGGACCGACGAGGCCCAATTTTGTAGGGATTCGAATGTCAATTTGCACAACGCACATTATTGGTGCGATCAGAATCCCCACTGGCTTCGTGAGCATAAGCACCAGGAGGTGGTCAGTGAACGTATGGTGCGGCATTTATAATGGCCGTATTGTTCGTCCTTACTTCATCGACGGAAACATTACTGGAAAGAAGTACACAGAATGCGTTTTAAAGGGCGTCGTCTCCGAGTTTGCCTCAGAGTTACCAATGGCTGCGCTGAAAAAAAAAATGTGGTTCCAGCACGACGGAGCCCCGCCGCATTTTTCTTCACCGGCTCGTAAATTCATTGACCAGTCCTTTCCCAACCAGTGAATTGGGCGTGGTGGAAGCCCACCCTGGCCGCCTAGGTCACCCGATTTGTCACCCTTGAACTTCTTTCTCTGGGGATATGTTAAAAATGAGGTTTTCAAGAAGGAACCAGCCAACATCGAGGATATGAAGCAACGTGTGAGAACCTCCCTCGACAACATTTTCAGACAGATGCTTTTATCTACTGTGAACTCCATGAAAGAGCGCCTTCGTCTGTGCATCGCAATGGACGGAAAACAATTTGAGCACATCATGTAAATATTTTGTGTTGTCGTCCAAAATGATATTACTCTCGTGGAGTGTCCGAATAGGCCTACAACCAAATGAAAGATTGAAATAAACTATATTTGTTCATTATTGTTTGTTACATTACTCAAAACTGCTACACATAGTATGAAGTCAAGATTTCCTAATCCTAGGCCAGCACTTACAACAAATGGGAGGGTAGCTGGTACAAAACAACGCCGGGCTACCATGCCAAGAAGTTTCCAGCTACGGGTCCCTCGTTTATTTTAGCTGTCAAGCCCACACCACGCAAAAATAACTCCTGTCACAATATCGGCACCGCTGAAAAAAACTCTGCACTGTCACAAATGCGAGGCTTTATTCTTTCAACGAAGCTAGCATAATGTGAATGGAAATTAAAGGACTGCTTCCGGAGGCAACTGCACTGGCAGAGCACCAGGCCAGAGCCCAACAGCCTCTTAAAATCGACAACTGCGTAGTTGGCGATGGCTAGACTCTTTCTTGCGCCTACCAACGAAAGAAAAAATAACGCCAGCCGGGGTCTAAGCTGAGCGTTGAGGCTCCCTAGCCTGGGGAATCACCAGATACATTTCGAATTGGGCGCCGCAATCAACGCAACACGTCATCAGCGGACATTGTGTTTGCACTAGATTTCCGGCGCACCATGTTCGCCGCGTTTCTGTTTCATGCGGGAAAAAATACTTGATTTTCACGGGCTGCAGGGCTTTACAGAGTGACTTTTTCTTTGCTTTAAAAACTGATACGGCATCACCGTCTCCGTGGCCACAAATTCGCCATTGGCAATAACCGCCAAACGTCGCTAATTAAAAAGTTCGTTAGACAATTTTAGTTAATTAACTATGTAATTCGCATGTTTCTCATAATTTCTGACGTCCGCCGAACATGAAAGCTTGCTCCTTAAGAGAATTCCTATTTCTCTCGAAAAACCTACCTTTAGGATGTTTTGAAAGTGTTCGCTGAAACACCCTGTATAGTATTAGGGTAGTATAGATGGTTGAGCTCAATTGGGCATCCGGTCTGATCGTCATTCTAGCGCTTCATTCGCTCCCCGATGCCGGCTGCTTAAACTCCTTTCTAGAATGCGGAATCTCGTGACGATAAGCATACACCGAGTAGTCGGAGAAGGGGAATTATTATTGCGATAGCAATTATATGGACACTCCAAAGCAGATTTCTGCCGTCGGCGTCGCCGTCGCCGTTGCCGTCGCCGTTGCCGTCGCCGTGAGGTTCCGTATGACGTCAATGGAGATGAAATCGTCGCCGCGCGCCGCCGAACGCTGTATGTGCAAGTGAAAGGGCGCGAGGGACGCACGCTTTCACGGGGAGTGAACGCACGGCGGCGAACAAACGCGCGTTCTGTGCCGTGCTCCCTTAAGGGCTGCAGAAGTAGGCGTCTCTTTCCTCCTTTACAATCACCATATATGTAGAGCAAACGCGCCTTCTTCTGACGCACGAAAGGCCGTGGGAGGGGTGGGGGGGCAGGGAAGGGAGGCGACGTTTAGCTGCGGCACCAAGTGCCTATTTATATCAGAGGCTCCGGCAACAGTCACCAACGCCGCACGCATTTTGTGCGAACGCGGGCAAAACGCCGACGGCGTCGACAACAGTGCTGTGTGTTGCCGGTGCTGCTGCATGTCCAAGTTTGAACAGCGGATAAAACTACTATCCTTACTCCGTATAACTCTCTACTAAGTTGCTATCGCAATTGATGCTTCGCCTTTCGGGTGAAACTGCGACAACTTTTTTTGTGTAGCCCACGATTGAGTAAAAACGCAAAAAATTACCAAGTTGACACTCGGAACGACTTATAAGTTGTTCGTATGCGTGCCTCTGCATTATAGACGTGCCACCGCTTTCACAGTTGTACTTCGTTTGAATGTGCAATTGATAGAAAATGTAGTGATTAACTCATTAATCAATCGCTTAAAGATTATACTATTGATTTGATTGTTTCGAAGCAACACAGGGTTTACGGCAGGTGCCGTAGTGGGGCGGCGTTTGGTTAGTTTTGACCAGCCAGGTTCCTTAACGGCGCACCTGAAGCCCGGCATACGCACTCTTCTGCATTCTGCGCCCATAATAATGCGACCATCGGGATCGGGAGTCCAACCCGAGACCTCGTGCTCAGCAGCACAACGCCTGCACCACTGAACCCCCGCGGCGCGCATGTGCGAGTCATCGTACGCGACGAGGTCGGTTAAGGGATATGAACCATGCGGAAGAGGACGTTGACCACGCATCACTGTAGCGTCGAAGTGCGCGCCAACTTTCACAGCACAAAGACGTAACGCAAACAGTCGCGATGCCGCGGCCACTCGGAGCCAACGAACCGGTCTGGGCGAGGAGCCAGCAGCGCTCGTCTGATCATCGGGGAAGAAGCGGACGTAGCAAACGGCGGAGGGGACGATCATGACCACATTGGCTGGCCTTCCCTGCCCCCGACGCGTCCTTCTAAAAGTCGTTACAACTGCTTCTAATTAGGCGCCCGGAACAAGACGTTCAGACGGACGCTCTTCACTCTCGGGTCGCATTCGCGCAAGAGGAAGTGAGCAGTCTGCCACTCCCTCCGTTCGCTCTGTGTATATGCTTCTTTTACTTGTTTCTAATCAATACAGCGCGGATGTCGCGTGGCTCCTTGGCTAAAGTTGGCGCTAGCGGTCATGTTACTGGGGTGCTAGAGCCACCGCACATAGCGCAACAGTGTGAGCTACACATAGCACATTTCAGTAAGGTAAATGCTACAGACTCCAAAACAACATAAAAGAACGGCTGGATATCGCTCTGTTCGTGGGTCTACAAAAAAAGTTGTCGCAGTTTCACCTGAAAGGCGAAGTATCAATTGCGATAGCAAAGTTGTAGAGATCTATATGGAGTAATGATAGTAGCTTTATCAGCTGTATAGACTTGGACATGCAGCACCACCGGCAACACGCAGAACTGTTGTCGACGCCGTCGGCGTTTTGCCCGCGTTCGCCCGAAACGCGTGCGGCGTTGTTGACTGTTGCCGGAGCCTCTGATAGAAATAGGCACTTGGTTCTGCAGCTAAACGTCGCCTCCCTTCCCTCCCCCCCCCCCCCCCCCCCCCCCGCGCCCTTTCGCGCGTCGGAATAAGGCGCGTTTGCTCTACATATATGGTGATTGTAAAGGAGGAAAGAGACGCCTACTTCTGCAGCCCTTAAGGGAGCACGGTGCAAACCGCGCGTTTGTTCTCCGCCGTGGGTTCACTCCCCGTGAAAGCGCGCGTCCCTCGCGCCCTTTCACTCGCACATACAGCGTTCGGCAGCGCGCGGCGACGATTTCATCTCCATTGACGTCATACGGAACCTCACGGCGACGGCGACGGCAACGGCAACGGCGACGGCGACGGCAGAAATCTGCTTTGGAGTGTCCATATATTGCTATCGCAATAAAAAAAGAGGGAGAGAGAACATTGCAACCAGCACTCATAAAGTATTGACACAAGTGTTGAGTAATACATTTGTATAGTAATGCATAAGGGAAAGAAGACGATGAGAACACAAAAAAATAAACGTCACCAACCGCTTTTGTGCGAGCGTAGAAGCTACCATTACGTTTCCAAAAAAAAATGTGCTTTAGACTATTTCTGAATGCAAAAAAAATAATGTTCCATCTACTAAATCTATAATGAAGTGATTAGCATTCAGCTCGGATTCGGTATTCACCGTTTTACAGCAAAGCTGTTATAGGCTAGGTTCCAGGAGATCGCGTCCGTGTACACCGGAAGTAGGCAACAATTTTGTAGCGTCTCCTTTTGTGGCGTCTCGTCCACTTGGTATATACCAAAATTGGCATGGAAGGGTACGAATGTATGACTAACATGACTGATAGGTCATGACATCAATACCATCACATGCTCGTCAGTTACGTCATGATTAATGATAAAATCACGTGTGGCGCATACCCGCCTACCCAGGTACAAGAAAAAGAAAGAAAGAAAGAAAAAATTACGTGTTTCCTACTCGCGTTGGATATGTGGATAGGAGCCACCGAGAGCAGGAGCGGGAATGATCTCGCATGATCCTGACGCTGCCGTGCAGTGTGCCGCGGCTATGAACGCTGCGTATGACGATGGGGCGGACTTGGCGCAGCAAACGCACTACTTGGCCATCGCGCCGGGCGAAAACAAGACGCCGGTGTGCTAGGTCTTTGACGAACATACCGAAGACGCTCAATATAATCAATTATGATAATACATAACTTCACTATAGCAATATTCATTAGAGCAGAACCACCATAGTCACAACTTCGCTGGCTTCCATCTTCACAGTAGTGGAAAGGCTCTGAATTTTCGTTGTATCTTACTAATTTAGTTGCATTGTAATTGACCCGACGTTCTTTCTTTCATTATCTTCTCGTCTAACCATTTCAGAAATGGTTCATGACATCCAATTGCACCTCCACAGAGATTGTGTTGAAAGCATGACAAGGTTAACTGAAACAAAATAATTTTTTATAGCTACTCTTTAAGGGGACTATTTTTTCCTGCGCTATGGCTGGACCCATGCCTCGCTGATATACAAGCCGGTTCCAGGCGCCTTTCTATAGCATGGTCCACATGTGCCTTATGGAGTTACTCAAAGCTCGCATTCGATTCATTCGAAACAGGCTTGATTTAATCCACCGCGATAGCCCAGTGGCTATGGCGTCGCGCTACGGAGCTCGAGGTCGCTGGTTCGATCCTTTCCTTGGCGGACGCATTCCGATGGGGACGAAATGCAAAAAAAAAAAAAAAAAAAAAACGTTCGCGTATAGTGCATTGGCCGCCAGATTGAAGAACCCCAGATGGTCAAAACTAATTCACATTTCCCCCCAATCCGCAGTTCCCTCCTATACGGCGTGCTCATAATCAGATCGCGGATTTGGCGCGTACAGCGCCAGCATTTATTTTAACTCTTTAGGATTTATTTCCGAGCAGCGGGGTAAAAAAGTTGCAGCCTGCTAAGTGACTGCAGTCTCAGGCATTCGCTGGTGGAAACACATATGTATAAGCACGTATACGACAAATGCTCGAAGAAGCACGTGTTTGAAGGAGGTGAAATGCAATAACACTCTTTGATTTGAGTCGGCGTAACGAAACCCGAGTGATCAAAATTAATACAGAGAACTCAACAACGGCGTCCCTCATGAAGCCCTATAATTGTTTTATTTATTTTTTCTCAGAGAAGCGTGTCACACACAAAAAAAAAATACAAAGAAGAAAAAAAGTGTGTGAGGACAGGTACCGTTTTTGTATATATCGCGCTATCTACAGTGACTATATATAGAGACCGATGTTCAGACAGTGACGAGCCAAACTAAATATTTGTGCCGCTGGTTCCATGTTTGCTTCAACGCAGTCTTTCATATGGCTATTACATTCAATGAAACGTCGGGCTGACTTGCGCCACTCATAATAATCATTAGGCATAAACATTCAGAAGATACAATAAACATAAATAAGCATGCCGCGTTGAGCCTGCCACTGAGCATGCGATCATTTGTCGCAATGACTCAATATCAATCCAAAAATAGATAAATAATAATAATAATAATAATAATAATAATAATAATAATAATAATAATAATAATAATAATAATAATAATAATAATAATAATAATAATAATAATAAACACGTATTTGTCCAAGCGAGCCCCAGCCAGTTATACCAGCAATGTATTCTCAATATAAAATAAAGCGCTCACAATTTACTCGAACAGCACGAACCTTTCAACATTTCTACATGTAACGGCATTCTTGAACCTCGATGTCACGCCGCGACCTGGTTGCAGTGTACTAATGCACAACGCACATTTTCGTATCATTTCAGCCTGAAACGGCACTGAATGAGCTTTTGCTCTCTCAGAACGTCTGGCTTGTGCGAATGCCTTTGACTCTGTAGTGCTGTCCGTGCACGTCTCTCTATTGCTCTCTCTCTCTCTTCTTTGTATTCACCTTCTCCCTTCCCCCATCGTAGGGTAGCCAACCCGACTCCTGACTAGTTAACATCCATTCATTTTATCAGCACTCGTTTTATCTCTCTCACCTTTCTGGGGGGATCTTTACGGCAGCCGACAACAACATTTAAGTAAATTATTACAACATTCAGTCGACACGCGAATTATAATTACTACTGCCCACTTGCATTTGATCCATGTCAAAGGACGGGACGCGACCCGTCGGCAACCATCACCTTTGCGAAGAACTGTGCGCAATCTCCTGCCTCGTAAAGGTCAGTCGTCAAGAAATACGATTCTACAGGTCTCAGTCCGAATTGATGATTCTACAGCATTGACGCGGCCATTCATCGCGTCAGAAGGTCGCGCAAGCATTACTCTGCTGTTGGCGCACAAATGTCCTGCGCAAATGCCTATGATACACCCTGTCTATTTCCAAGCAAGAACGAGCACCCGCAGTAAGACGAAGACTTACTGTGGCTGGCGAACAAGGCTGAGACTTCTTTTCGCGCGCTGTCGCTCACTTGCTTAGGTTCTTTGTTTTTGTTTCTGTCTCTGGGGTTTCGTCCTGCTCCTTTGTCTCTCTCCAATTACTTCTAACCACATTGCCTACCCCTTCCTCCTCCCACCCCCTGCTGGTTAGCAAACCGGATACTCGCATCTCGTTAACCTCCCTGTTCTTGCTCTTTCTTCTTTCTCTATCTTCTGTCTCGCCTTTAGGACACGTGCCTCATAGACCAGCTCTCAATTGCCTAACCACTCCCTAGTTCATTACTCTACTGTTGCTATTAGTCTAAAGTCACGACCGAATTAGGTAATGCTTCAAATGCATTTGCGTGCCACCAGAAAGGCTACTTCCTACTTTTGCGCCGCGCTCCCCATACTGCGATGTAAGCGCGCTGTTCTAGTGCCTGTCTGGCACGAATCACGCGACTTGGGCTTCTCGATCGTGCGAGGCGCTCTGCGGCCTGGCGGACGCTGGCCACCTGGCTTGATCAGCCGCTCCCACCTCGTTCAGTTCGCCTCTCAGTGTGCTGTCTTCGCCGCTTATTCCCCGACTACAGTATAACCAGTTTTAACCTCGTCCCACCTCTTTCATTAGTGGTGCGCACGGAAACAACGACTTGCGTAGTTCGCCCTCATCCTGGTGATGAGAACACAGTACCTGCCGCGGAGCGTTTTCGTTGTAGGAGACGCGGTCAGGGAAGTTATCAACAGTCCCGCACGTACGGACAGATGCGGAGCCTGTTAGGGTACATTTATGCGAGTTGCTCCCAAATCGCGTGCGCGGCAATTCCTGCCCGCGGACGGAAGAGAGAGAGATATATATAAAAGGAAAGTAAGGACAGGAAAGTTAACCAGGCGCACGTGCGGTTCGCTACCCTGCACTAGGGGAAGGGGGTTAAGCGAAGAAAGAAAGAAAGAATATAAAACGTTCAGCGTTATGTATTCGGACGGGGAACGCTTCTTAACGCCTCAAACATGCGGCGAGTAGCCAACTGACGTGGAGTTGATGGTCACAGTTGAGACAAGCGAGTGAGTCGAGAATGGTATTCAACTGAGATAGCCGGTTCACGGCTAAGTCGAGTTTAACAACTAAACTGAAACACAGAGACCGAGTCCTTGCCTTGTCTCTCTCTCTCTGTCCCGTGTTTCAGTTCGGTTGTCGAACTGACCTTAAAGTGAGTCGAGCCCACGCATTTTGAATCCCCGACTCACCAGACTCCGTCCCGTGTGCGTGCAGCAAAGCAGCTAAAAAAATGTGGTTGATCCCTCTTATATAGGAATCGGTATAGAACACGAAAGTGAAACGTGTCTTCACAGAAGTGGTGTAATGTTTATTGCACATTGATATATAATGTCTATTGGTGTTTTGTGGCTAAAGCGCCCTTAGGCGTTGATGCACCCACGCTGACGCCTGGTGGCACGTCTCCTCCATCACGACTACCAACGTCGATGACCATGAGCAACCGTCGTGCATATGGAAGCTGCACTACGCTGCACACGCTAGCACAACGCGAAAGACGAAGCACGTAACTGACACACTAATACAACGCGCAAGACAAAGCACGTAACTGAATCGTCACCGAGTCAAATCAGCGCGTCGTAATTGCAGCCTCCGCGATCAACTTCAGAAACATTTTCCGAGCTAATTGTGGAGGCCACGCTCCGCTGTGCTGAGTACGGTGAACGCCACCTAGGTGGCGTTGGTAGTGCTTCTTGATGCCAGCGTCCCTTCGAATGCTGGCATCGAGGCGTCGTAGTGCTGAGACCACCGAAGCGTTCACTGTCGGTATAGTGCCTAGAATATACTTACTAGTGTGCCGACCGCGGGCTTTCCGGTGGCACGGAGAATGATGCCTTCCGCCGGCGGCCACCAGACGGCGATAGCCGTACGGACCGTGCTATGCCGAGCGGCGTCTTTAGCCAACGCGCGCGTGTGCGACAGACGCCAATGGACTGTCCCAGCCCGTTTCGTTCTGCGGAACGTTGGTTGAGGTGCAAAGCGTAATCGAAAGAATATGATTTTGTTGCACTTACAAACGATCGTATGCACAGTTATCATTATAACGCTACACGATACGGGGTGTTTCTGCGAAAAATACCAATAAATAAATACGTGGTTTCCGAAGAAGTGTAACTTTTTTCCACAGTAAACTATTATTTGCGAGACATGTCCACAAATGCTAAATTCACACCAAGTTGTATCTAATTACCATAAATTAAATTAATTACCATAAATGAAGGTAATTAAACAGGGCACATTTTCGTAGGCGACACACCGTCAACTAATTTTGAACGAGCGCTCAATGTAGCAATTATTAAAGTGTTTCTCACAAGCGACAGCCGCCAGAGTTAGCCTTCGATCTGCACTCTTATATTCTTCTCCCACTCGGCAAAACGTTCTGGCCAGTCAGCAGGCGCGCTGAATAATGAGACTTGCTCGTTATTTGAGCGGTATCCAGTTGTACAATATGGGACAAAACAGGTGCTGTGTTTACGCCTCGTTTTCTGCGACGACATGTCGGTTCCGTCCGTGAACAAACACAAGTACGAACCATGCGCACAGAAAAGAACCCCAGCAATGACGTGCGGAGGCACCACACGCTACTTGCTCGAAAGCAACAACGCGCCGCAACCGACTGCGCTTACGAACGCGCATCCGAAGTGCACCCGAAGCGCAAGCGACGCGTGATGCGCAAGCGACGCGTGATGCGCCGCTCGGTTAGCACGGTCCCAAACAGTGTCGCCGTCTGGGGGCCTCCGGCGGAAGGCATCACCGGCAGTGCCAGCGTCTCCCATTGGAAACTCCCGGCGGTCGGCACACTAGTAAGTATATTCTAGGCACTATACTGTCGGTGCGCGTTAGTGTCATAATGCAGTACTTCTCTTTTCTGCTCGTAGGCGGCGGCACCGCCCCGAGCAAGAGCGCGGGTACACGGAGGAGTGTTAGATATATAAGGCGCGTCTGTGTAGCTCTCTGCAAATGCGTTTGTGGCGCAATGGGTTACACGCTCGGCGATCTATCGTCGCGGACCGAGAGGTCGTGGGTTCGATTTCCAAATTTTGCATGTTTGTGGAACTTTTCTTCTGGTTTCTTTCTTTGTATTATGTTCGTGTATGTTCGTGTGACGTATTTCCGTGACGGAAATACGTCAGTGAAGTCTTGGTGGACCCCGGCATAAAACACTTTCGTGTTAAAATCGCGGCGCATTGACAGAGCGGCTGATTAAACCTCTTGCGGAAGTATTTTTTTATTATTATAATTTTTTACTATTTTATTTCGAGAATCAAACAACAAAAACGCAAAGTGCCCGCTTCGTGATACTCATTAGTTCCTAGCGCGGTGACAGCCAGCCACCCACATCATATTCTGTCCTCTTGCGGATACAGCTAAGAGTAGGAGCTGATTGCCTCAGCGTGCTCGAGTGCAATGCGCGCGCGCGCGCACGCTCGCGAAACGTAATTACGCACGGCCAACCTCACCCGCTATATAAGAAAGCGTACATTTCAGCTGTCCACTTCCTTGCAAACGATAGACACCGCGACGCATGCACCCAGCCCCAATCACGCCATTTCCTCACCTTCTTCAGCTTATTACGTGTATAGGCTTGAGGCTCTGTAGCAGCTATATGCATGGTGTCGTAATGGCACCGCGGGACGCAGAAATACTCGAGGATTAGCGCTGCTTCGTGCGAATGCGCACGCTTCTTTGCTCGGCATACACGAGACCAGCTGCGTAACTTGGATGACACGTTCGTTCCGGACTCGGTCTTTCTTGCGGGCATGCTATACGAAGAGGCGTCAGGACTGCGCGCTAAAGAACCACACCACGTTGTATAATTATCCCAAGGGCGCCACAACAGGGACCCTGTCTCGCCTGCAAGCGGTGCCGCGCGAATTGGCCGCTGTAACCGCCGTGGGCCACGCTCATCTCCCGCGCGACGTCTTTGCACGCCCTGATGAAGAGGGCCTGGGCGTTCGCTGAAGGGTGTAAGCGAGCGTCAGGTAATTTCGTACTCATGATTTTGTACCCGCGCCATGTTTGTGTCCCTATATAGCGTTTGCTTTGGGTGCATATTCAAGAGCGAGCGGCCGCACGAGCTAATGGTCAGTGTTGGTCACAAGAAACTAGCCAGTCTAAGGTCGACCGTCGTTGAGATGCGCAAGCAACGCTCTGGTTACCTTCACCGGCCGCAGCTCCCCCGTGTATGCGCCTTTCAACGAGACATCGTTTGTCCGTAATGTCATACGTTATTCCCTTCTCAGAAACTAGGACAGATGACCTACATACTAAAGAGCCCGCGCTCGCAAGACGGCACAATGATTATATTTCATAGTTATTGACGCTGACCACATAAGCTTCCACGAAACAGAGACCGACCTTCTAAACGATGCGAAATGTGGCGGTTGTTGCTGCTATACAGGCAGGCTTAGACTGGAAATCTAGGCCGGGAGCTTCTCAGCCGGAGCACCCTTTGCATGCGTGTGCAATGAGACACGCAGTCAAACGTCCCGCAATGAACGTAAACAAGAGGCTCACGACTCCATCGCATTGCTCGTTTGCTCGGTGCGCTGAGTCCTGTAGCGTAGTGTTG
The DNA here is from genome assembly GCF_013339745.2 of Dermacentor silvarum. Taxonomy (NCBI): domain Eukaryota; kingdom Metazoa; phylum Arthropoda; class Arachnida; order Ixodida; family Ixodidae; genus Dermacentor; species Dermacentor silvarum. The sequence goes on from NC_051161.1 coordinate 68,928,282, forward strand.
CGCTTTCCTCCGGCGAGCGCTAGTTTTCTCTGAAGAGCAATGTACGTATCTCCTTTCCGCCCGTCTGCATCCTATAGGTCTAGCGGCCTACAACTCTCCAAGCACCCAACATTTACATCCTTAAGCAAGGCTTGGAAGGGGGCCATAGTTGATATTCCATAAAAAAAAGTAAAATACAAATGACAAGGACGACATGACAGACACGGGCAAGAACTAACTTCCAAGCAAAATTTATTGAGCGATACAGTGGGTTGAAATACACAATAATTGCCGAAAAAAATATAAAAAAAGAAAAGAACAGGAGGAAGGGGGTAACAATCAGAGCATGCCCAACTATGATATGCGGCATGGGCGGGATTGAGAACCATGCACCGGCCGAATTCAAAAACCTATATTCTTTCGTATGTGCCCTTTGCTATTGGCCGTGTGCCTTTGCTAATATTACGTCCAGCGTCAGGATTTGCTGTTATTTTGCTCTTACAAAGAATTCTATCGTAAAAAGGGTTTTGTGAGCCTATAGAGGCCGAATTCACAAAGCTTTTAGTTTGTAAGATTCTCCTTGCCATCGACCGACCACCTTCGCTAATATGTCCAGTATGAGGATTGGCTTAAGTTTTCTCTTAAGAACAATTGTGGCGCAAGAGCTTTTTTGCGAGCATTGGCTCAGGAACATTCATTCCGTCTGTGGTGTATAGGTATAACTGACGCCACGCTCAAGCTCATGTCTTGAGCACTCTAAGTTCTCGCTGTCTCTATACGATTTCTCGCGTACGCTGGTATTTAAATCTGTGCACTATTATGCACTTGTCCTAATCTAGTTGGTACCCGGACGTGCGACCTTGCGATTTCCATCCTTCTGCCCGCATTCATCCAGCGCTTACACATGCATGCTGGGGAAGGGTGCGATCCGCTGCGGATTTGAAGAATGGATCCTCTATCTAGAGAGACCATCACCACGTGACTGACAGACCTGCATTTGAAACTTTGTCACAGCAGGACGAACGAGGTGGTGCGGTTTGAAAAAAAAAAGGAATGAAATATGATAGATCTACGGGTATCTTCAGCTTTTCGTTGAAGACTGCTTTGCCTCTGCGGCTCTCATCCCGCTGTCTGTCAATGGAAACTAATATACAACTCTGACGCTGCTGAAACGTAGGTGTGTATATGCTGCTTTTCGCGACTTGCAAGGCCTCGAGCGATAACTTCTCCTGGGAACTGAAGACTGCTTTGGGATATAATTGCAGTTCAAGTCGGTTGCTATTACCTAGTTGTATGTGTCGAAAGTGAAAAGCCCATTCTTGGTTAAAGTACCACGGGTAGGTGTTGAAAGCAACGTCTCCATGTACATGGACAAAGTAACCATGCCGTCGTTTTGCACGTGATGTTAGAACTTCACCGAGAGATGAAGTTCTAACATCACGTGCTGCGTTAGCGTGTTGATGCTACATCCTGTATTTTCTACGTCAACTAGTGCTTTCTTGCGGTGTATCAGGACACATTGGTCTATATTAATATAGTGCCAAATTTCTCGAAAGCTGATGGATAGAACATGACTAAATCCTTCCATACAGTTTCGAATGCATTTGACTTCATATCCGGGATAAACATTTTACGGTATTTCGTCCTAGTTAATTTTGAAAAGCATTGAAAGCCGGCGTGGAATATTGAGTTCAGTAATCTCAGGAGCAAATGAGAATCGGAGGTAACATAAAGATTAGCCGCAAAGGCCAGGGGCACGCTACAACATAGGCCGCCGAAGTCGACAGTACAACCCTTCTTTATAGAACCACTTCTCTCGCGCCGATGTGTCAGCCCCCGTCATATTCGGTCATACACTCCTCACCCCTACATAACCGGCCTATCGAAGCCCGGAGGGAATACAAGGCTTACTGAATTCCGAACGACTTGTCCATCTTTTCATGTCTACGAGCGTAGAAAGCCGCCACGTACTATAGTGAGGCGAAGACACCGAGCCACCCGTCAGAGCCCACGGCTCGGAATGCATCTTTCCAGCTACCCCGCTGGCATTCCTGTGGTGGCAACGCCGGTTCCCGTTGCTCGGCCAGACAGTTGCATTGAGTGTCTGGGAATACAAAGCTGTGCTTTATTCTTTCAACGTTGATACTGGAGCATGGAAAGTAGGTTTTACGGCCACGCCTTCCTTGTCACGACGCTGCCTTTACGGAGTGCGCCGTAATTAAAGCTATGTACGAAGGCCTTCAAGGTGATCACGAACATGTATCGCAGTACGGACCCTGTGTTTTTATGCGGTCATCGTTTGTTACACTTTCCTTCTCACAGCACGGTACCAAATGTTCAAAGTGTTACGTTCATTCTTGTGCCGTTACTATTTTGCGTTTCGACGTTTTGTCAAATAGATTTTTCGATGTAAGTGCTGCGCTGTAATTCCAAAAATATACTTCAGGTCTTAGTAACCAGCCACTCACTATTGAACGTCGCTCCGCAGCTCTCTTGTAATCCTTGCCTCGAGGTAAGTCTCTCAGAGGCACCGTAAAATTATTTCCTGGGCCGAAGGCACTGAATGACTTGCTTTAAAGACCGGAACGTGCCCGCTTCTTGTTGCTTTGTCGATCGCATGCAACCCGTTCTCTCTTCACTCGCAGTTTAAGCATCTATCACAGAAACCATTTTTTTCCACACGCCACACTGCTATTCAAGCCACAGTGAGCCCCGTCACAGAATTATTGAGTACTATATACAATACGTATAGCATCAACATTTACCGCTTTCTAAAATCTAAGCTTAAAGAACTGTTTAACACTTTATCGTGCTCCTAAATATAAGCACACGGGCGTTTTAAGTGCGAAGCACTTTAGGGGCCCGGGATGTCGGTGTGTAATGTGATCTCATGTCATCGTCGTAACGTGCAAAAACAGAGTCAGAACAAGTGCACAATTAATTAAAACTGGTTCAAAATAAACTAACATGATTCAGAATAATGTGAAAGATAGGAATAATCAAGCATTAAGCGCATTGATTAGCCGAAACTCGTTAAAATCGCTTCTATCTTCAGCAAAGGCTTTAGCTCCATGTGCGTGGCGGTTTCCCACCAGTTGTGCCTTAGCCCAGGTCTCAAAACGGATGATTTACATTATTGTTTACAGTTGTTTACATTATTGCGCTTGTCTAATCAGAATGCACCCACCCCCTCTGTAATGCCACTTAGGCCCTGAGGGTATTGCTATAAATAAATAAATAAATAAATAAATAAATAAATAAATAAATAAATAAATAAATAAATAAATAAATAAATAAATAAATAAATAAATAAATAAATAAATAAATAAATAAATAAATAAATAAATAAATGGATTGCTAAGCACAAGATAAACACAGGATAAAACAAGATAAACACAAGGGAAACACCGGGGAATCACTGCTTCGCACTTCCCAAGCTTTCACGTTGAGTGGAACGGCATTACCGCCGAGTTTACCAAGGCCACTGTCCCGGACCGGTACCCAATTTCGTTAACTCGGTAAGTACCAAACTTGCCATAGTATCACAAGAGTGTGTGACGAACACAAATGATAGGTCATGACATGAATGTCATGACATGCCTGTCATGTAGGTCATGAAACAGCCGCCTACGTCTTGGTGCTCTCATGGTCGTTTCGTTAACTTGGTAGGTACCAAAATTGGCATAGTAGGGCAAGAGTGTATGACGACCATAAATGATAGGTCATGTCATGCATCTCATGTAGGTCATGAAACAGCCCCCTACTTCTTGGTGCTCTCATGGTCATTTCGTTAACTTAGTAGGCTCCCCGCACACTGCTTCGCATAACATCGATTCCCACAAGACGTAGAATCTGCCGGCTTGTTTTTTTTTTTTTTTCTTTCGTTCCGCTCCTCTCATAGAATTGCGGCCGCCGCGGCTGGGACCAAGCCAATTGGGGGGGGGGGGGGGGGGGGGGGTCTTTAACTTTTCTAACTACCTGCGGTTCTCTAACTTTCATCACATGCATGGTACACACGCGTTTTTGCTTTGTCCTCCATCTAAATTCGACCACCATGGCCGGGGATCGAAACCGAGACCTCATACTTAGCAGTGCAGTGCCACATAGCCGCTAAGCCACAGCGGTGGATAAACTCAAAACTGTTTTGCCTGTTCTGTTTTAGGTGCGAAGCACCTTCTGCGCCCGGGCTGTCGGCGTCTCCTGTCGTAATAGTCGTCGTCGTAGTCGTAGTCACGGTAAGCAAGCGGCTCGTGCTCGCGCTCGGCACGCGCTCGTGCCACTGCTCCTGCGTTCGTCGTCGTTTTCCACAGCTGTCTGCGTTGCCGCTCATCATTCCAGCGTAGAATTTCACTTCTGTCGTCGTAATGGGGAGGCCGCGTTTACGTGGTTATGAGCCATTGCTTAAGGCAGTATGACCCCATAGCGGTGCATCACTGCATGCTTCGCATCTCCCCAGGCTTCACGGTAGTGGAGCTGCATTTTTTATCTTTCTGGCGCTACACTCGAAATAATTTTCCCGCGTGTCTTTATCCATCTTCATTTCTTTCTCCTTTTTTATTTTGGAGTGGTCATTCGATGTGCAGACGTTAATATATTCAATACACAAGAAGCAACAGAATGCCATCATATCATCAAATGTTTTTTTTTTATCTTTGATGTACGAATGATGACCAAATGATGTCGCCATGAATTTGTTCCTTAGCTCCCACAGCGCCAGTCAAGGCTTCCAGAGGCCGGAAAACAGATGAAGTTGTAGACTGCTCGGAGTCCACTCGCTATGATAACTTACGCAACAGTTCACTTCACTCACTCACTCACTCACTCACTCACTCACTCACTCACTCACTCACTCACTCACTCACTCACTCACTCACTCACTCACTCACTCACTCACTCACTCACTCACTCACTCACTCACTCACTCACTCACTCACTCACTCACTCACTCACTCACTCACTCACTCACTCACTCACTCACTCACTCACTCACTCACTCACTCACTCACTCACTCACTCACTCACTCACTCACTCACTCACTGCTATTCAGTGGTTTCACTTACTCCTTCACTATTTAGGCACAGAGGAAAGGAGAGCAGAGGTAACGCAGGGAGATTACTAATGCGCAGGTCCGGACGAGAATTGAATGGGGGGAGAGAAAGAGCACTAATTGGCGCGCACACGTGCAGATGCGCAGAGAGTCTATAAATGTTCGCAGATATTTGTCGACTTGGGGTATTTCAGTAACTTTCTCGTTGCTTTCCATGCCAGCGACGCGCACTGCTATGGTCCAAGAATCTTCGCTTATGAAAGCCAGGGAAGTTTAGCAGAAGATGTCTTCGTATTCGGGTGCCGCGATGGGAGGTTGAACATAGGACCAACACGTCCTATGTTCCAACACGAACCCGTTCCTATTTATTACTGTTAGAAACGACTTTCTTTATTTTCTCCCGTCGACGGAGACTTTCTTCTTGGACGAGAGGCGTGTCGACTTCCGTGTAACACCGCGAGGGAGTTCTTCTCCGGCGATGATCGAGGATAGGAGAAACAATGCGCTATAACCTGCCAACGCATAACTCACTCCGACGAGGCGAGGAAACTGAAAGAAAGGACAAGAAAAAAAAAGTGTTTCTGGAACGAATACGCGACGGAGATCCATTGTGTACAAAAGGAGGGCGGATAGACTAGTGATGCACGTACTTCTCCTCCTCGTCTTGTAGTATAGAAGAAAGAATAAGAAAAACGAGATGGCAAATTGCCTTTCGCTGTCAACTTTCACAGCGCTGGCAGCCAGCTACCGCTTCGCATACACCTACCCTGAGATTGCGATCTCTTACATTGTCAGCGCACCGGAGACAACAGGATGATCTTTTTTTTTAACTGGAGCAGCACGAACTGACGTGTGCTGCCCAGTGTGCTAGTTACCTCCTTAAGTTTCTTCCATGAGTTTGCGCTTTGTTTTCTCCGAGAACAAGCACTGGCCTGCCGTGAAGAGAGTCTCCTATTAGAGCACTAATGCTAACATGCTGTGCGTAGCTGTCCCTCCTTGCTTATACGATGTACTGTGTTATTGGTGAATAGCGCTCAAAACGGCAAAGCATTGACGGCAGCGCTGATGTGAAACAGCATCGCAGTGACTGACGCCAAGAGCGGCGGCCACAAGATTTTATTTACCTCAAGAGAAAGTACTTCGAAATAATGCAATACTTAAAATATGGAATCCACTACTCATGGCCATTGCTTTGCTACTGGACATTAATGACTTCTTAAACCGGTGGTGTAATCAGACAGTTAAGAAAGAGAGAAAATGAAAAGGAAGAGAGAAGGCATCGATCGCTGTCCTCAATATGGTTTGCAAAAACCACAGAAATAAAATTCGCATAGTGACACAATGCAGTGAAGGGAGTCCTGATATATTGTGATGAGTGACGGGTTGGTGCCGACGCAGATACACTTGCTGGAAAAAGCGAATGAAATAATCGAACTCTTTATTGGGCGATCTTGCGCCAAGAAAGCAACGAAACACTTAAGTAACAACAACAGCGGCAAGCATAGTCGGCGGCCGACTGCTCCAATTCGTCCACTATTTGTACATGCTTCATCGTACCTTCGGGACCAATCATTTTTCATATTACTGAGGCAAAACGTATCAATAAGAAGCAAAAACTTAGCGACGCTTAAACCTATGGGGTTTAGGGAGCATTGCAATGCTTCACATAGGCGAATATTGTTCAGTGTTTTACGTATACGCTGCACACTCTACACAAGTGTCCTCGCACGCATGGAGATTCGTCCAACAAAATTATAGCAGGCCCGCATAGTCTCACAAAATCAGCTAAAAAAAAAGCACAACGAGTAAGCAAGGCTAAGCATTCATCAGATGAGCAACGACGTCAATCGAAATTGCACTTTTGTGTCCTTTCTTTGGCTGTTTTCTGGACCGACGCTCGACGTTACTGTACTGAAGGTTTAGTATTTACATATACGAAAATTGCGTCGTTCACCATACTGCTGGCACAAATGAACAAGACGAAGCTTAGCTAAGGTCTTACTCGACGTGTTGCATTTTTGACCTATTTCCGTGATATTAAACTCCGAGGTGTGGCCTCAAATTTGCGCATTAACATTGAGAAAAAGGATTAACTTCTTCGACCTACACCCACCCTTCTGAAAAGGTCGTGTTCGTACATTACATATCAGGTTCGCTTTACGTTTGCAATGTCGATACTGGAAAACAAAATATATTGCCAAGAGACGAACAGAAAGCATGAGAGAATGTTTTGTCTTGTATGCCGACAGACACGGATCACGCCGAGAATGAATGAATGAATGAATGAATGAATGAATGAATGAATGAATGAATGAATGAATGAATGAATGAATGAATGAATGAATGAATGAAACCTCATTTGAAACGGCTCTTCGACCGTGCCGTCAGACGACGAGAGAACGCGTCTCTTTTAGAGGTAAGGAATGTTGTCGGGCATGGAAATAATTTACGTTTTCTTGCTGGCGGGAATAAACGAGGCAAGGTGGGAGAAACTCGAGCCATCACAAGGCAAACGAGTACAGCAAATTCTGCGCCCTCGGCTGCGTTCAGCCTTTATATGCACGTAAATCCGTCAGTTGTCAAAAGAGCACCCAATGCACATGGAAGCAAAGTAGCATTTCCCACATTTAAATGCTTCAAATGTAGGCTTCAAATGCTGCAGGCCCATGCGTGTGACACTGTCTCTCTGTATACGACGAATGTGACACTTTGCACAGACTGTGTGTGGCTGCGTTAACACAGACGATCTCAGTTCTTATCTCCCCTGTTTTCTTTTATCTGGCGTTCTGTACATTTTTTATTGCTTTTTTCACAGAGCAGGGTCACCAACCGGAGATGGCCTCTGGTTAACCTCGCGGTTTTTCTTTTTCTTTCATCTGGTGTCTCCCATACTTCAAAGTTTCCACGAGTAGCTTTCCATTCTTCCTGCTGATTACAAGACCGAGGATTGTCTCAGACACCGTTACGTTGCACTTCGCAAGCAGCATACGTTGACTGCGCACGTAAGATGACCAGGCCTCGTTTCCTAGCATTCTTCCTGCCACTGGGAATATCTTGCTCCTTCGCCTAATAAGCACCGGAAGCACAGGCAAACACATCACGCGTGCGTGTGATTCAGGCAGCCCCGTACGGCTGCATTTATCATGCACCGATTTAGGCATGCAGATAGGAGAGCAACATGCGGAGGAGAGGGTGCGACATTGAAAGCCCAGCGAGCGGTCGTGACCCGACATCCAGTGCCGGAGGGCAGTCACGAAAGTCGTGGCTGCGGTTCCCGCTTCCTGAACTGATCTTGCGCAGCCAGGTTCGGGTGCAGGCGCATGAGAATGCGCTTTAAGTGCTGAACAAAGCAAGACTAATAGCAACAATCATTAAAACCACGCCGAGGGTTAACGCGTTAACCGACTGGGCGACGTGTGAAGAATTAAAACTGCCCGCATGCACAATCGTGGGTCAGCTGAACGGTTCCTTACACCGCGTTACACGCTACTTCGTTCGTTCTCCTTTAGCCAGTGTCAGAAGGCTGTGAGTTTGTAATCGTTAATTCTATTCACGCTGTTGCGGATGCCTAAGTTGATCCGGGATGTCTGGGGCAGGGAGGTGGCATAGCTTGCGGAAAATTTATGCCTTGTACTTGACCCACAGAGGAAGAAGGTGTGTTGGTACGGCAGTTTGTCCTCTTCCGGGACAAGCTGAGAATATACAGTCAGTGCATTTTGCAAGAACTAAGGTATTGGCCTAAAACTTAAATAAAGAAGTCATAGAAGATGCAGATAACGGCGCATAGCGCCATCGAACGAAAAAAATTCACAGGGTCTCTAATGTTATCCCTAAGACGACTTGAAGGAGAAATACCAAGTACCGATGCATTAAAAACGGACACATGACGTACACATCCCCCTTAACTCGCATAGTCTACTTCGATTAGACATCCCTCTTAATTCGCTTACTCATCCACTTAATTCACTTGCTAATCCTCATAATTCGCTTAATTAGTCATCCCCCTTAATTCGCTTAGTGTACTTCGCTTAGTCACCTCTCTTAATTCGGTCACCTCTCGAATTCTTAAAGGTCGAGGGTTCGACTCCCACCCAAGGTCGTGGTTTCGATTACCTTAATTATTTCCATAACAATAAACTGTGCCTTAATTAACTTCGCCTTAATTACACACAAAGGTGGTGGGTTCGACTCCCGCCAAAGGTCGAGGGTTCGTAGCCTTTTTATGCCTTTCATGTCGCCGACGCGTCGTCGCTCAAGGTCGACTGACTAATGAGACGTATAAGGCTGTGGCCTTCATAAAGAAAAATTTCGCCTCTGGCTGGCACGAGTACGGCCCCATGGCGGTGTGGGCTTTTATTAGTTATTACAGTTAGCACGAGTTAAGTTGTAGGCTCGGTTTGAGCGGTGAATTAAATTTTACGCGTAAGTGTCAAATGACTCATTGAGCGAAATGCAGCTCCAATAACGTGAAACCTGGGGAGGTGCGAAGCATGCAGTGATGCACCGCTAGTGGGGTCATACTGCCTTAAGCAATGGCTCATAACCACGTAAACGCGGCCTGCCCATTACGACGACAGAAGTGAAATTCTACGCTGGAATGATGAGCGGCAACGCAGCCAGCTGTGGGAAGATCACGACGAATGCGGGAGCAGTGGCACGAGCGCGTGCCGAGCGCGAGCACGAGCCGCTAGCTTACCATGACTACGACGACGACGACAGGAGACGCCGACAGCCCGAGCGCCTAAGGTGCTTCGCACCTAAAATAATAGGCCTCGACGTGAACAGCAGACTAGACGGCGGTATGTGCGATAGAGAGCAAAGGCGGGCGGATGATACTTTAGTTGAAACTTTAAGAAACTAGCAAAGTTTATCGGGTCATGTATGATGCGTAGAGCCAATAAAAGGTGGTCTATTAATAAAGCAACAAATTGTACGCCAAACAAAAAGAGACGTGGACGAGAGAGAGAAAAAAGCTTAATTGGGGTGTCCGTCTTGCTGCGGGCATAGGCTAATATAGGATTATGATGACATGATGACGATGATGATGATAACGACTCCCTTAAATAGCGTATTTATCCACTTCCGCTTTGTTGCCTACGTGAACCCTGTACTTACTTTTTTTAAACGCACTGTATAGCATGCGCGCTCGCGCTCATCGTGCTGTTTTTTCTTTGTCATCGAAGGTGAGAGCAGCCAATGTTATGCAAGACAGTAACTGCTTTCGGCTCTCCTGAGGAGTGAAATCTGATAGCCAGCAAACTGTGACCCACTAATGAACGGTAGATGACGAACGTACCCACGCGGCACATGGCAGCACCGCTGTGTCATGTGCAGCAATCTATAATGGCCTTTAAAGAAATTGGAGGACGCTTAAGCTTCGCCTTTAAGAGTGGAATGCAATAGCGTTATCGGGCTCCGTTCGCATCACATTTTTCTTTATGAGTAGGCTTCACTGCAAGACACAACGTGCGAAAGCCAGCTTACAAAGACCAAGCTTACACCGATCCCCTTAAAGTCGGCTTCACTTTTAAACACAAATGCATTGCTGGGAAGACATTTTTACTGGAGCAATTTAAGCCGTCTTATATCAAAATGTCAAGGCCCTAGGACCTTTTTTTAATTTTATTAATTGTTTACTGTTGGCCCGAGACGCGTACGTGTCGAAAATTTAGAGAGGCTCGGTTTTCAACATTCCCCTCAATGTTGCCTAGAAATTAAAATTATGGGGCTTTACGTGCCAAAACCACGATTTGATTATGAGGCACGCCGTAGTGGGGGACTCCGGAAATTTAGACCACCTGAGGTTCTTTAACGTGCACCTAAATCTAAGTACACGGGTGTTTTCGCATTTCGCCCCCATCGAAATGCGGCCGCCGTGGCCGGGATTCGATCCCGCGACCTCGTGCTCAGCAGCCCAACACCATAGCCACTGAGCAACCACGGCGGGTTAATGTTGCCTAGAACCAAAGTACAGCGAAACACCATCAGAATTGGAGGACGCTTAAGCTTCGCATTTAAGAGTGGAACGCAATAGCATTCAAAGATCCCTGACTGCTTATCAGGCTTTTTTCTCGTATATTCAAATTACAATCCGACGCTATCACGCATGTAGGTTGTGCACGGTTAAATCGTACTTTACGATTTTTCTGACGGATTTTACTTTGAGGAATTCAATTTTTGTTCACTAACGCCTTGCGCCACGCGGAGGGCCTGTGTGGTCGGGGTGGTTCCGGATGATGTGGTTCGGCATGATTATTTTCGACAGACACCGATGCTTAACGCCGGATTTTCTGCGACACGGGGCCCTTAACGCTATCGCGTTAACACTGCGGGAAAGTTTCACTTATACAGGCGAAACGCGTTCATAGGCACTGCCTGGTGTTTTTCACGCGGCGTGAGCTGAAGAAATCGGTGCAAACGTCACGCTGCGAGAAGTGTTACCTCACAAACGCCTGCACGCTTCTATATACGCTGCCAGTCGCGCCGCTCGCAGTCAACGGTACCGCGACTGTTGCGAGCGCCTTATCGCGGTCCACGACTCCGTCGAGGTGCAAACGTTTGACAGAGTTCTCGTAAACTCTTTCGAGCCCTGGCAGTGTGAGATGCCGCGAACGTTGCGCGCGTAAGCCTGTATGAACAACTACTATGAGGTGCTTTGTTCTGTCTTGTATTTCTTTGAATTAGCTTTGTTATCCTTCTGCTACTGATATCATTAGTCTGCAGACTCACTTTATTAGAACGCCATTTCATTTTATCTGCTTTGTTATTTCTTGCTATCCTAGAAAAGTGCTTCTTTAGCTAATCTATTGGCATACCATCACTATAGCAGTCAAGCTTTCGCACTTCTGCATACACTGTACGTATAACAGACAACAATATCTTTGTTTTATTCCTCTCTCTCTCTCTCTCTCTCTATTTCCGTTTAGTCTATTTGTGGGCCGTCTCTTTCATTTTGAATTCTTTCGCAGTAAGAATACGAAAATACGATGCAATATGATGCATCGACGGCGCAGTCTCAGGAAGCCACCTATTTTCACGACCATTTCATCGCGATACATGCGCATTTATGCCATTGATCTGGAAACGCTGCTATTTCGCCTTGAAACACCAACCACGCCGCTTGAATGATAGAGGCGCTCTGTTGCTGTTAAAGCAGCCGCTGACTTGACACCTATTCAAGCAGCTGCCGCTTTACCTGGTTGTGAACAACAACAAAAAAAAAAAGAAAATATAGAATACCGGTGAGCTGAAAACCTGGCGCCCGTTAAAGAACCTGCGTCGAGATTACTCTACATACCCCTCGAGCTACGGCATCCCGCATAGCACGTGGTACAGCTCTGAAACTCAGATTACACATTCTTTCTTACCTCTCCTCTTCCTTCCCACTATTGAAGTAATCGTCGTTCATCGTTAATCCCCTAGCTGTTATACACGCTGGCCCACCCGTTTGTGCGCCTGCGCGTGTGATGGTTCATGCCCACATGATTTTTATAAGACCTACCCCACATCCTTCCCGACGGTATTTAACGCAAGTTAGCGCTTTTACCGCTGGGTAACGTGCTGTAACATCGGTGAACGAGGAGACGGCAGAACTGTTGGCCCCGCAACTTCAGATGAGTTTAACTTGTTTTCTGTCTCACCAAATCGCACCGGCGGGAGGAAAAGCCTCACAACTCGTGAGTCTATGACCGACACGACAAAAGGCAATGGCCAGATGCCGGATTATAAGCGGAGAAAATCCTGTCTGCGACTCCTACAGGGGGGAAAGAGAAGCGCAAGCTGTCAAATGCAGCTCGGTCGGCTTATACTGGCGATAAATCAAACGCAACACTCCATCATGCCTTGTCCCAGCCGCCGTAACCTAAGCTTAAACTACCGGGTATCGCTTCAAGGAAGTAAGCGCTGGTTCTGCTTGGTTCTTCTAAGCATCGTGGTGAGGACAGTGTGCGCATGCGTGGCATTAGCCGTCAACGTGAACTACACGGGGTTCCAAATAACAATCGAATCCCCCTAAAACCATCTATTTGAGATTTAACGCTCAAGAAAATATGACCAACATACACCTTAAAAAAAAAGAATGAAAAATAGAAAAGAAAACACAACCTAACGCACCCCAACGGAGGCGATCGAAAAAAATAACGTACAAGGACCGGGGTTTGTGCCTAGGTAGATCGCAACAACCGTAACCAGGTACAGTTATTCCCAGCTCATTGATCGCAGCACACCATGGTTTCACACTATCACTTGACTCTCTTGCATTTTCGGTGGCCCTTTTCCGCAAAATAAAAAGAGACTCGGGCACCTACATTCTCCTGAGACCTCTTTCGAAATGAACTTAAAAACAATTATGTGATTATTTATCTCGGATATCAAGTCAGCGCAAGAGAAGAGGACGAAAAACAAGACAGGTACAACGGACGGGCGCTTGCAGAGGTGTGTGGAAGTGCGGGTGTAGTCATACTATGACCGTGAGCTTTAGAGAAAATTAATATCAATTTGATCCACCGTTCTAGCTTCACAGACGATGGAAAGCAACAGCTAAAGGAGTTTACAGTGCCACGAGATGACACGAAAACTCAGGATGCTGCATCAACTGGCCAACATACAACACGATGTGACATCTTTGTGTCTGTGTTTATATATAAACAAAGAGCAGACGCATTTCCTATAATCAACATGAAGAGACGGTTACTACGTCCGCGTACGGAGATGATGCTTCAGGCAAATAGCATTTTACATAGCAAAATTACATTTTCACATTCGTAACAAAAAAATGTCACAGTTTCGCCCTAAGGGCGAAGCGATGAATGCGATAGCACCACAGCAATGTCATACGAAGTAAGGTGAGCGGCTTTGGTAGCAATATGAATTGTAGTAAACATGAGCTGATTAAGTAGGCAGGTGTGCTGCGGCGCAAGTAGACCGACATGAAGAGAGACTCGATGACCACGAGAAGGCGCTTGTGAAACGGTGGTGTTGATGAGAAGCGCTTCCCGTGGGCAGCGCGTGCGAAGGGACACACCTGTAGCGCTGCACTGCCGACCAGGGCAGCATTGCATGTGTAGCGTGCGTTGGAAAATGTGGCCCGACTATTACTAACTGATTGAACAAGCGTGGTGTGAGCGCGCACAAACAAACATGAATATATCACACTGAATGACTGCAGACAACGACCGTCAAAACGCTGGCAGCGAGCGGATATATACGCCGCAGCAGCGGGCGAAGGTACGTGCGGTCTATCGCTTCAACGGAAACTGAGCGGCGAATGCGCATAAAGGTCAGAGCCGTGTGGAGATAAGAGACGGTTCGGTCGAACGAACGACGAGCGCGGTTGTTGGCAGCGTAGAAGTGCGCCCCCCGCTCCTTCCGGCGCTGGCTTCCCGCTTCCTTGCTTGCGCGTGGGAGAGATAAGAGACTGTGCGGACGAGCGACGAGCGCGGTTGTTGGCAGAGAAGTGCCCCCCCCCTGCTCCCTCCGGCGCTGGCTTTCCGCTTCCTTGCTTGCGCGTGGGAGATTGAGTGCGTTCGCTCTCCTTGATAGCGCGCGTCCCCGCACGCTGCCTCTGGGGCATACGGCGCGCGGCGAAGATTTTATCTATACGGAACCTCACGGCGACGGCGACGACGACGGCGACGACGACGCCGACGGCAGAAATCCGGTTCAAGTGTCCATATAATTGCTATCGCAATAAAAGGTTGCTCATAAGAACCGATTTGAAAAGCGTTTATATATCTGAGCTGTTTTCGCGTCTGAGAAGGATATACCGTATATATAGCCTGCAGTAAATACTTTCGCAGTAAGGTAACTGAAAACGGAGGGCTTTGAAAAAAAATAATTTAAATATAAGATAAGATTAACCTGTGGCAGGAACAAAGAAGTACGGGTGTTCAAATAATCAAATTTCCTAATCAAAATAGATAGAAATCTAAGCAAATACAAGCAAAGCAACATGAATTATGAGCTTTGCGTGGAGTCCGTTTAGTACAAAATTAGAAATCAGACCGATATACTTCGACGCGTGTATGTAATACCGATCAAAATCGGAAGCCAGGCAACTGAGGGGCTTCTATATGATAAACTGGTTTCAATTATCTGGGGTACCACGACGACAACGAAACAAAAAAACAGCATATTAACAGATGCACGTGCAGATTTGTGTTCGCTGAAGGAGAGAAATGGAACTCTACAGCACCGCACATGGATTTTAAAGGAGTGCAAACATGGTCAGACCGGCCAAAAAATAAATTGGAACAAATTCGTATAGAGGGTACCTAAAAGTGAGCCATTCTTGTTGAAAGGAGCACGCAACAGTTTCTGCGCAAACACACAGGACACATAACTAGTGCTCAATAATTTCCAGCCATTCTTGTTTGCGTGCTCCTGCGCAACAACCGCCTCTGTCCGGCAGAAGAACCTTTCACAACAGTCCTAACATTTATCATTTTGTCTCGCTCGAAACTGCAATAAATGTTTTTATCTCTTATATATTTCAATGAAACTAACATTCAACAACTTATAATAGGAAATTATTCAATGGAATACGATTCGAGTAGTCCCTGCTGTTCAATTCTCGTTCGAAATTTCGAATATTCGCACACCCCTCGAAAAAAATTTTCTTCGCTACTTTTGTGAGGTTACAACGGGAACGAAAATATAAACAGGCAACAGCGACTTAGTGCATGACCTAAGTCGGTGCTCCGTAAAGCCTGATTACATTTTTTTTAAAAAGTTAACGAAACAAAATGTGCACTGCACCTTGTACATAAAAGAAAAAATGTCATTTTGTTCATTTGTACTTGCTTGCAAAGGAGGTATTGGCATTCTATATACAAGAAAAATGGTGTGGAAATGTAGGCGCTGCAAAAAAAAATTACTTCTCCCGCTGCTGTTCGCCTCGGGAGTGGCGACCTAATATCCACGTTTTTGAACACGTTCTTCCTCGCTGACCTGCAATCGAAACAGGGTTCCCATATGTGGCAAAAGTACTCCAGCGCAGTGACTACACAATTCGATGACGGCATTAATCACGCCACTCAATTACACAGTTCGACTCTGCCGCTGGACGAGTCTTCCATTTCACGCGTGATTGAGATGTCGAGTCGAGAAACCGAGGACGTACTACACGATGTGTGGCCTCGATTTGGTTTGAGTTTAGGTTAGAGCGATCGGTCGGAGGGCCTTATCGGCCACATCGTAGCGACGTGAGTGTTTATGAATGACCGAGCACTTTGGCTGGGGAAAAATGGCTTAATTGACGAGCTAGTGCTTATCAGATACTGAGGCGTAATACGTCGCAGCGTTCCCAATCTAGTGGGCGTTTAGTTTGCGCATGTACGAATAGCTTCTCACAGCCGAGCGTATGCTTCGCCTTGAAATCAGATGGCTTTGAGCCTACAGGCTGTTAATATTTGGGGAAGCAAATGCGACGTTTCAAAGGCAATTAACGGAGACGACATGCAGCAGCTCGAAGCATTGTAGTCTGCGCCAATCTGAGCGTGTGTTTAATGAGTTGAACATGCATCAGATTCATATTGTGAGCAAAGTGCACCAGTTCCTGGCAGCACAGCGCGTATAGGTGAGATTGGGGTTTTCGGCGGGTTGTTAAACGATCAAAGTAACTCGCATGTGTTATTTTTTCCAATTTACTGGTTTTCACTTCACTTTATTGCCTTAAAGACCCCCGATTTGGGGGTATTAATTACATAAGGGGTGGGTACATGTATAAGTAATCACATATACAAAAGGAAGTTATTGGTTAAATATGGCAGTTATACAATCAGAAAATGTAGATGAGCAGGTGGTTGCAGTGACGTCGGTTGGAAGGCCATTCCACTCTATGGATGAGCGAGGAAAGAGTGATGCAGCAAATCTTGTGGTATCAGCATGTGGACGGGCAACTTGCAGGGGATGACCAATGCGGAGTGAAATGCGTGCCGGCTGGGCTGATACAGGGCGGACTAGGAAGTGAGCTGTAAAAGGACTTATGGAATAAACACACGCTGGCGATTCGACGACGACATGCAAGATTTGTTAGGCCGGACTTCGCTTATAAAGCCGATACGCTGGTATGGTATGAATAGCACGAATGAATGAATCTAGTGGCTCGATTATGTAGTGATTCTAGTGAAGTTATCGGATAGATTTGGTTAGGGCTCCAGATAGGGGATGCGTATTCTTCCAGTTTTGTTCGTACCAGGGATATTTATGCAAGAAGTTTTACATTTGGTGGTGCGTGGCGCAAGCGCCGTTTTAAAAAAAACCTAGGGTTCTGTTAGCTGATGATAGGATGTTTGTGACATGCCCATTCCAGGTTAGGTCTTCGCACAAGGTTACGCCCAGGTATTTGTAAGAACTGGTTAATTCTACTACGACGCCAAAGATTAAGTAAGGGAAGAAAATGGGGTTGCGCTTGCGTTGAAATGACACGTGTTTGCATTTTGCAGGGTTTAGTTCCATGAGCCATCGGCTGCATCAGTCTTGCACACAGGTTGGGTCGTTTTGGAGAGCTAGTTGATCGAATGTGCTAGTAACCGTTCGGTACACAACGCAGTCATCGGCGAACATGCGGATGTGACAGGAAACATGCGTGGGTAAGTCGTTTTTATATATCAAGAATAGAAGGGGACCAAGCGCAGACCCTTGAGGGACGCCTGATGTTACTGGGAGGGAATTAGAAGCTTGGTTATTAACATAGACCATCTGAGAGTGGTGAACTAAAAATTCTTTTATCCACTGTAATACATTAGGGTGTAAATTTAACTGGGAAAGTTTTAGTAGTAAACGTTTCTGAGGTATCTGAGGAAGATTGCGTCAGTTTGAACGTTAGAATCAAGATTCATATGCAGATCATGAAAAATTGCTAATTAAGTTTCTCAGGACAAGCCCTTACGAAACCCGTGTTGAGAGGAATGAAAAAAAATGGTTCGCGAGTGAATAAAATTCTTTTTGTGAGAATAGATGACGTGCTCCACGATTTTGCACGGTAGACTAGTTAAGGAAATGGGACAGTAGTTTAGAGGTGATTCTTTGTTACCTGATTTGAAGACTGCAATCACCTTTCCCACTTGCCAATCACTGGGTATGTTACCTGTGTGAAGCGATTGTGCAAACAGTAGCGATAAGTATGCCGCAGGGACATACCGAGTATTTTTTAAGACGAATAAGCCGTGAGTTATCTGTGAGTGCATTTTTTGCCTTAGATCGGTCCAACATTCATTTTAATAATTATTGGTCTCAATGTTGACGTTCCGATGTTGAATTCCGTTATGTGTTGAATATTCGGGTACGATAGCAAGCAAAGAGGAGTAGCGAGAGGTAGGGCTCCCCAACTTCAGCACCTTAGTTAATCATACGTACGTCCCACACAGGCATTTCCTTTTTTTTTTCTTTTTTTTGCGAAAAAAAAACAGCTCTGTCAGTGTCGACGATGACATGAGATGCGTCATTTATTATAACTTTCGGTACATTGACTTAAGCGAATAAATGGTTCAGTAACGCACATAAATTACCAGTGATGGTGCCGGCGCCTAAATATATCGTTCAAAGAAGGAGAACTTTAAGACATGGCATTGGTCTTAGACATGTGATACGGTGCGATCGCCACATGGTAACTCAACGCAGATACACAGCAAGCAGTTATCTTTCATTGGGCTGCAAGCAGCACAAAGAGCCAAGAAATCGTGGGGCACTAAGGTGCGTTCAACTCGTGAGTTTCATTAACCTTAAGGCCACTGACTGCCGCCAGGGACCTCAGGTTGGCATGTGATCAAAACGAAACTTCAGTTTTTCACATCTGTTTCCTGCGGTGCGCTACACCTAGGGCCAACGCAAAAGTGCAAAATAAAAGCTTATGACCATGACGAAATTCATGCCTAGCGACCGGCAAAAGGCCACCCGCGAGCATGCTTCTAAATCGCAGTAGTTGAAGCGGAGCGCACAATCGGCCCATTGTCGCCTACGTTGCAATTTCTGAGATCGCGCCCTCTATATCACCCGGAGACTGGCCCGGGCCTACCATGCAAGCGAGTCGTTCAAGACTTCTGCACTCCATCCGGGTACGCGAAGGGACTTCGAGACCTCACACCACGAATTGTGGCTCGAACAATCAGGAATACGAACGGGGGTCTCAACCTTTCGTCTGTTTATCTGTCTATACAGTGCATACGGACAACTCAACGGGGACAGCGCGTTCCGATTTGCAAAGACAGCAACCAGGATGCACTGCAAGGCATAAAGGTCACAAGCTTGCTCTTCTATCGACACATTGAATTGAAGGGCGCAAGAGGTCGACGATGGGAGGCAGGGCTGGACTATAGGCTATGCTGGGACGAAGCCCCGGCAAAACACAGGGGGGTCCGCTGAATACAGTGCCCAGTATGCGGAAAACAGGCACGGCACGCAAAGTATGCATTGGATGCAATGTTGCTTCGGAGCGACTGCGCGCAGTTTGTTGCACGAGGGAAGTGGCATGCGGGCATCCAGACACTACGCGCTTTGCATTCATGCATTTAATTGGTAATGCAAGGCTACGCGCCTGGTCGCGTGTGCGGGGCAGCCCATCTTTGACGTCGCGCTACCGTCTAATCCGTCAACGCGGTCACCGTTAATCATAGCAATTGTTGGGTACAAAAGTCCGACAGCCTCCCATTAAGAAACGGCCAAAGTGACTTGCGTGTTGACGTGGCCACGTGTAACTAGAGTAAATTGCTCGCTCTCGTCAGTGGTGAACGTTAGGTTTGTGCGAGTCGCGAGCACGGCTGGCTGGTTTTGCGCAGGAGAACTGACAGAACGCAGTCCGAGTGTTTTTTTTTCTTCTATTTTTTGGCTAATAAAATGATAGGTTCACGGTGGGAAGCTTGATGATTTTAGGTTAACGTTGCAGTCTGGGCAGGTGGGTCATTAAAGGTGCATGTTAATAGGCCATAACCACGCAGCGTTAATCTCGTGTACATTGCCTCCATTATCGAGCTGCTATGACTTTATTATGTTTCGTGTGTCCTCTGCTGCTAGTTCAACTCCTCGCCCAGTATCGACTCTGTTTATTGGGATTCAGACTGGTGACCACTCGCAGTTTCAACTGTCGGGGGAAAAATGAACTAGGAAAGATGCTATTCCGTTTTCTCATATCTTCAAGTAGCACAGCGC
Source organism: Dermacentor silvarum (assembly GCF_013339745.2). Classification (NCBI taxonomy): domain Eukaryota; kingdom Metazoa; phylum Arthropoda; class Arachnida; order Ixodida; family Ixodidae; genus Dermacentor; species Dermacentor silvarum. Next base: position 68,948,453 of record NC_051161.1, read on the forward strand.
AATTTAAAGTTAATCAGTGCATTTTACACTTTGACACATAAAACAGCATTCTTGGAAACAGGCCTACACGAACATTAGCGTGATCCGCTATGACCTAGCCTCTGGTCATAGCGGATCCGCTATGACCTAACCTCTGGTTAACTTCCCTGTCTTTCCATTGCCTTTCTCTCTCACGCTCTCTCTCTCTCTGTCTCTACTGCACTAAAGCGAAAAGGAGAGGGAAGGAGACGGATTGTGTGGCACAATGATATGCAAGTTCAGCGGAAAGACGAAGGCCGATGGCCGCAGGTGAACTTGCTGAAAAACTATACTACATCCCAGTTGGTCTGCGGGTTCATCGGATATCATTTAAAGAAGGTACACTATAAAGTTCAACTGTTGATGAACGCATGTACTTGCCAGTGTGGTGGCATTCTTTGCTTGTATGCACCCATTAGTCTTAAAAAAAACATGCATACAGACAAATTTTCCGTTTTTATAAAGAGCAGCTTTTTGAGACACACGCAAACATTTTCCCTGTTAGTTTCATGTCATAATACGAAGACGTGGACACCCCCTTCTATGATTCTCTTGCCCGACCCTTCACTAAGTACACGTGCAAAAGTAATGTACCGGTAAAGGACAGCAAGCTGCCGATCACGGCTATTATTAATGCAATAGAATCTTAACGCGCGTTTTCAGTGCTGCTGCAACAAAATGATACCAACTGATTGATCAATTCATGTCACTACTGTATTTTTACAGTTGGTGTCATCGGCTTCACGAGAAGGATTATACTCCATACGCCCGAGATAAAAAAAAAATACAACACGAAAGAAGTGCTATCGCAAATGCGGTTTGGGTAATATGCAAGCAAGCAAAATGCAAGCAAGCAAAATTCAAGCAAGAAAAAATGAGCACGAGTAAACGTGCGACGAAAGCTGGCATCAATAACTACATAAAAGGTCGTTAGTCTTCAATAAGAATATCAAAGCTGCCACGGCTCTCCTCGTCCTTGTGGATCCCTTTAGCCCTTTACCTGGCAAGTTAAGAAAGACCTGACCTAGAACGGTTTTATTGCTTTCGTTCTTCTTTACTTTGCTCAAATACATACCAATTGAAATATTAAACGGTTTCTCTAAAAACTAAGCGAGATACAGTAGGTCAGAATTATTGTTGACCAAGTGGTCAAAGGTAAATGTATGGTCCAAAACTGGTCTCTGGCACTTGCTTTGGCAAGGTTAATGTGTGTTCTTGAGATGTACCTTTATAGAGTTAAGAAATAAGAGCTTGCTTAAAAACGGGGAAAAATTTTCGCATTCGCGAGAGTATGACTCCCACTTGCGATAAGAAGATAACGACGAAGCCTTCACGTTTTGTGACCAATACATCTGCTGCTGCTCACGCTCGACATTTCAGTGAATACCACTGTTGAGCAGGTACATGAATAAAGGTAAATTGAAAGGCACAGACTGATATTTAGATTTGTCTAGTTTTTGCAGATTCTTTTGTTAGATCAACAATATTGTTGAGCTACCAGTTAAAGGGTTAACGGCCCAAGAACTTTTTCCAGATTACAGGACGTCCAGTAAGACCACTCATTGTTAACTTCGGAAATACTCCTAAATATCACAAACGAAGAGTATCTCAGAAACTTGCTTTGCGTTTTCTGACAAATTTCTACACTTTCAAAAAGGTTAGTTCGACTTAATTTGCCCTATAGAAGAAGCTACCTGCGTATGATACTTGTAGTCTAAGTCGACAAATCGAAGGCTAAATGTAACGGTGGTTGGGGATGTCTACCGTGGGTGCTCTACGGTATATATATACTACCCGAAATTTGGCATCAAAGCGGGTATCTCGACTAACAGGTGTACCCAATTCGTTTTGTGCTCACTATTGCAACTGGACTCGAAAAAGGTGTCAGAACAAAAGTTGTTGAGTTTTGCGCATTAGCTGGGAGGTTATTTCCTTGCGCGCTTCCTGCTATGATAACCATCAACAGGGTTATTATACTGGACAGTTTCAAAATACGACACTTTGGCGTTTTGAGCCAATCAGAGAGGCCGTAACAGTCCTTTGAGTAAATCAGAGCTGACAAGATGACAAATTAAACGATATCGCGGAATTCGACAGTGTCAAGAGTAGCAACCCAGGAATCAATGACAGCTTGGTTTGGTGCACTTTCGATTCAATTGTAGCTGCCTGAATTTTGCACCAGTTATAAACCGAGGTTGGACGACGCCGTAAGCGTGCTTTGCCTTGCTTACAATCTGTTAAAGTTCACTATCTAGCTGTGACAGAAAGCACTTGAGTGACTGCATCCATAAGTATTGCTCTGCTGCCGTTGAAGATGTCACATGTGAAAGTCGATGGCTTCCACTTACACCAAGAAAAGCAACACCCAAACGCTGATAACCACTTTGTAGTCGTTGAACCGCCAGCGTGCGCACGCGTACGCTTCTTCTACTAGTCGCAAATGGTACACTTGCACGCACTAGCACAAAAACAAAAAGTTCTTTCGCGTCTATCAGAACTGTGGTGTGTATGATCTGTAGGACGAACATCAAGGGGGTCGTCTCTCTCAGCGCGCTTGACGCTACGTAAGTCGTTATCCGACGCGCACGGTTTCCTCGAGCACCGGAAATGGACAACGAAAAGCTCGTTTCTCTGCCCATCTTCTACACATGAAACGCACACCGTCACATCAACTGAGCAACGCATGTCTCGCTTCAGTGAGCTGTTGTTCAAAACGCTTATATAGTCCTAAACGGGTCACGACAAAAGCAAGAGTCGTTTTGTTGCCGAGGCTCTACACAAAGCGGGAGGCGTCTCCACGGGATTACCTTATTCTTTCTTTTTTGCTACATAGCACGTAGTCGGAGACTGTTTCGGATTAAGAAAATAAAAGCACAAATGCGAAGCTCGTCCCTATTTGTGTTCGCCACGTTATGGTTGCAGGGGATCCGAACGCGTCCCACAGTTGTACGCGAAGGCGAAGTTGAAGTTGGCCAACCGTAAGCACCTGCCCTGAAATGACTACTTGAGGAGCTCCGAAGACCTCCGATGCAAGCTCGTAGTCTTCCAGGGCATCGCAAACATCACATGTAGCGACGACATTGGAGCGGACGTCGCACGGCACCGGTGAAAACGACAGCGCACCCATGCATAGCACAACTTTCTCTGCAGTTCTTGAAGCAGTGCTTCCATTTTGAGCTTTCTGCGGGTTGCGCACGGTCTCCCACTCATCGCTCGAATTTTTAAAGATATATATATATATATATATATATATATATATATATATATATATATAGAGAGAGAGAGAGAGAGAGAGAGAGAGAGAGGAGAAAGAATGCAGGGAAGTCAACCATGCCCATTTTTCTTGTGCGACCTTGAGCTTGGATAAGGGGATAAAGGAGCGAATAACGAAACAATGGAGAGAAAGGGCACTTGCTTCGTGCATATGTGGATGGCACAAATCAAGGTTACATAAACAGTTAGCAAAGACATGCCGACTATAGAAGCTGCAACAACGCTGTCATTACTTTCAGCTCCAGCGATATGCACATGACCATGGTTTAAAGATGTACGCCTCTGTAAATGGCCCACTGAATGCCTTCAGAAAACTCCCCTTCAACTGTGTCCGGCGAGCGAGGCGCTGTATGACGTGTACGAACTATAGGAACAAGAGGTGTTCGATAGTCTCTTCGCTGCAGCGAGAGAGAGAGAGAGAGAGAGATACATTTTTTTTTTTTCGTGCGGGGGGGGGGGGGGGGGGGGGAGGCGGAGAGTAATGCCAGCGTGCATCGATTTCCCCTAGGGCAGGAATTCCACATACGTTTGTCACCAATTCTAATAAAGAACTAATAAGCAAGAATGTCGCCCCAGCAACAGACAGCCCAGAAATAGTGCAAGCTACCAGGACACTATGGACTACATGTTCATCTTGGCAAAAGAGCTAACCAAACGATGGCTGATTGTCCTCACCATCAGCATCACCTGCAAAACGAAAAGCTTTTTTTTTTCAGCACCCATTCACTTCATTTTGTCCTAATTTACCTGACTGCTGCAGGCGCACTTCCTTGCATTACCCAAGCCCAGCAAAATCAGCTTTATCGAAAGCTGTGGGAGGTGGATGGTCATGACGGTAGTACTAAGCACTGCCTTCGTGACTCTCCCGGACAGACCTGCCACATACACGGCTTCGCGATGAGGATCCTGAGGGCCAGCCATGTTCGTAACCGGCCCACGCTATTCTCACGTGCGCCGATGGCCATTCTTTTTTGGTGAAACAGCCAGTGGTATCCGTAACAAGCGGTTCATTGATTCATTCATCTTTTTTCTACTTAACTACACTACACCCGTTTTAATCTTGTTGAGTGTCTACAGTCGTCTAGTTTTGTGAGTACTCCTCGACGATCTCATACCTTCGCGCTTCACAGAATACAGATTTCTAAAATTACCCGGACGGTCGTTTGCGTTCAGTCAAGCTACTTTAAATGACGCATTACGATAGAGCAACAAGCGACATAGGACATCGCTGAAGACGTAGTCGCAAAGTTACTCGAACGGATGAAGCCTCCATGCAGAGATCATTTGCTGTCACATCGACGCCTTTCAGCTCAGCTAAATAACCTCATTAGTAAAAATGAAGCACAGTGCTGCCTATTGTTGATTAATATAACTGAGAATAAAGTACGCGGAACAAGCTATGTGCGACCAGCGGAAATGTGACATCGATGAAGCGTCAACTCCGAGTTCAGACGTACTTCCTTGTCAGCTTCACATGGCTACGACACGCTGTAGGGTAGCGAGAAAAAAAAATCAGAATAAAAGGCGTTCTTGGTTCCGGTCTACCGCCCCGGTGAAGCGAGCGACAACCGCAAGTAGAGAAGGGCACAGCAGGGACGCACGCCCAGCGGGGCGGGCGAGCAGCAAACAAACCTGAAAAAAAGGCGCACAGACTGAGGAAAGAAGTGGCAAAATAAAAACAAAGAAATACTGTAGTAGGAGAACCTAAGTAAAGACAAAGAAGCGACACGAGGTGTGGAGTCTACCGACAACCACATGGGGTGGTTGGCAGTGGATCGGGGAGGAAGCGACTAAACGTGCCAGGCAGGTACGCGCAGTGCGGAGGTTCTCACCAAATGCATGCAATGCTGTGGAAGTTACACGGCGCATGTTAAAGTGTTAGTCTGTGTTAAGGAATACGTGTTGTTTAGTTTCAACAGCTCTTGCAGTGCACCTTCGCGGACTCCTTGAGGCACTTGCTCCTGCACTTACCGTGGTACATCGATGCCCCGTCGCGAGTGTTGCGCCGTCGTCTGATAAATGCTCTTGGAGTAAAAGCGGCAATATACGTGCGAAGTTCACAGGGAGTGAGCGCGCACCCACGAATAGCTGCTAGACCACAACCTCTAGCTCCTATAGCGCTGTACGGTATTAGGGGTAGACGTGTAAATGCACCGAGAAGGCCTGCCCGTGCTTGACTACAGGAAAGCTCTGCGACGCGAGGGGAGGTGGGGGCATCAGGCGATCTGTCATACTTGACCATGACTTCAAGGACGCTAGGTGGCCCAGACCTTCCCTTCTAAACAAGCAGCACGGCTAAAACTATGTAAGAGGAAAGAAAAAATTGCGAGTGCAGAAATGGCTCGGTCTTCGAGCAGAGATGCTCCGAAAATTAAGGTCTGCATAGCCGATAGTGGGTCAGCGGCATTACAGTAGCTTACCTACTATCTGCTAACAGACGCACGGAATCTCAGGAAGTCGAAGCTGTAAAAGAGAAGAAAAAAAAATATTCGTATCGGGCTTTGGTGAAATCCAGTTTCTGTCTGCAAGATAGTTGAAGTTGGGAGCTTCGACAGAAACCATTATTTTGTGGTGCGCAGTCATTAAAAGGTATACGACGTATCCAAGCGAACAATTCCGAGTACTTTTGTGCAAATGTTTATGCTTATACATGATTGTGTGTGCTCATGTACCATTTTCTGCGGCTTTTTGAACCCGTGTGCAGAACTTTGTATGCGTGTTCCTGCTCTCTGACTGTTTTCAGTGTTCTTCGGCAGATTTCGCGACTGCAATTTGTTTGCCGTGCCACAAGTATGGTGCGACACAAAGGCGCCCACATTTGCTTTAAAATCACGTCAATAACGAAAGCCCAGCTGAAGTAATCGTTCTAGCATAAAAAAGCTATCCTCAGGATCCGCATGGAGTTGCCTCATTAGCGATTTCCCGATCCAATTCAGTTAAAATTCCAACTGTTCATTCGTGCTTTATCCCTCTCTCTCATTTGTATCAAGGAGAAATGCCGGATTGTGTTGCATGGCGCTAATGGGCCTTCCATCATGCAGATTTCTGTCTGTATCTCTCTTCCTCGAAGCCCGGGTCCTTCTCGTTCTTCGAGCGCGTTGATGGGTACAGATATCACTTGCGCCTCATACATATCCACACGTCTAATCTGATGCCGGAAACACTGCGCTTGCATAAGAGCCACCAGTCACGGTTTTTCTTGTGCACATAAAGTACAAGCTAAGCCGCGCGTCCGCGTCGGGTGTCATTTCACCTTGAACGGGGGCACTCGAAATGACCTTTGCAAGTGAATATGGGCTGATCCTAAGAATCGAGTATCAGGTACGTACATAAAAAAAAGAATTATGGGGTTTTGCGTGCCAAAACCACCTTGCGAATGGTGTGGACAGTTTGCCCGAGGAAGAGAGTGAAAAACTGCAAGCAAGCGCTCCTCACAGACCGAACGTGGTGGCAAAATAAAACGAAACGTGGTATCACAATAAATTAGGAGCCTTGTTCAGCTGTTTCGACTTTACCATTGTACGTCCAGTTGGCGCGAATATACGTATATAAGGCGTAAAGTTGGGGGACACCGCTAGTTAGCGCATTAATTGGGGAACGTCTACTTAGATACCGCACTTTGAAGCTGTGACAGATTAGCAATTCCTTATTTTCTCTCATGTTCATATTGTGGGTACAGTTTCTCCGGTGTACACATATATGGTTTGCCACCTGCCCCCCTCCCCCTTGTTTTTCTTTTTCGCAATACCGCCTTTATACATGTGCGTATACATCGTCTGCGCACTTCTAAATATTCGCGAAAGGTGTACTTTCCGGTCCCGGGTTAAATTAGTGCAGGCTGCTCATTAATTCCTCAGTCTCTGCCATTCGGTGTCAGTACAGTAGTGTCACGAAAACAATAACGGTGAGAATGGGGTTGGCTAAGTCTACTGATTCTTTCAAATTAGTATCGTATATTCCTTACTATCCAGTTAATTAACTACTTCGCGCGGCCAAGCCAGTGTTTCCTCTGTGGTGTTTGAACCGTCCACAGGTACATATAACGATTCCAGGACTACAGAAGAAGTCAGATCTACCGGCCCCTGCTCTAAAACAACTGAGCTTACTCCTCTTGTATGAAAAGTACAGCAACCACGTGCACATCTATACCGACGGATCGACTACGTCGTCCAGCGCTGCGGTGCGGTGGTTATACCAACGCGAAGAATAACACTGCGGTTCAAGACATCGCATGTCACGACCTCAACGGCGGCAGAACTAACGGCTCTGCGTCGTGCACTGGAAATCATTGATTCTGAGAGACCTAGAGAATGGGCTGTGTTTTCTGACTGAAAACCGACATTACAGTGAACGCAGTCAGTTCTCCGACGCGGATGTCATGAACAACTGACATGCGAAAATCGTTAAACTTCACCGTCACGTCCAGCAAAAAGGCCACGAGGTTGTCTTTCAATGGGCACTTGGTCATTGTGGAACCAGTGGCAATGATTCCGCAGATAACGCTGCTCCACATCGCATCAAGAAGAGCTGAGCGTTCCAATTCCACTTTCGAGGACAGACGTCGCAAGGAAGCTTCCACACCTAGCACGGAGTCTCTCAATGACCGAATGTAACTCGTCAAACTTTAAACGTACACGACTGTATCTGCATCGATTAAACCCCTCCCTGCAATTCCTACCTCCATTAAGACTTCCTCGACGTGAAGCTTCGCTTCTCTGTCGCCTTTGGTTAGGAGTTGCCTTCACAAAGGCATGCGCTATAGGAGTGACCGCCAGTGCAGCATGCAAGGTCTGCGGCACCGAAGAAACTATCGACCACTTGCTGTGGCACTGTCCACGATATGCCTCAGAAAGACAGAAACTTGCTAACGTGCTACAAAAACTGTACAATCGGCCGCTTTCCGTGCAGGTGCTGCTGGAACACCGCCCCCATGGCTCGTCGGCCCACAAAATGGTGAAGGCACTTTCGTGCTTCTTGAGGACGACGGGCTTGCGTGAACGTCTTTTACTAATAGTGTAATAGCACACGCTTCGGCGAACACACCGCTAATTCCCTTCTTTCCTTCTCTCCTCTCTCTCCCTGTCATCTTTGCGTTCCCCTTTCCCATTCTCCCGGTGTAGTGTAGCCAACCGAGCGTTATTCTGGTTGACCTCCCTGCCTTCTGCTTTTCTCTTCCTCATTGCGCAATCTGTATACGCCCGTAATTGATTAACACCAAGGCTCGTTCTTTAACTAACTAAGCCTACCACCTATGCATAGCTAGATACAATCAACACAGCATGCATCTCTGTCATTATACCGATGCATAACGCGTTCTTGGGCGAGGACTGAACACGGATCGTGCAACAAACACCGGCCTTAGACTCGGCTCGCTTAACGTCCACAAGGCCAGGAGGAGACAGACAGCCAGACACACGATCTACGACACGGCCATCATTTTCTCACACAGTCCTGAAAATTGCTTCTCAACATTGGCAGTGAATGCCCCATACGATTCGGGGTGACGAGCGAATGGGCGAGTGCGTATACCCAGCCGTCGACGTGCGGCCCAAGACTGCGACGAGCGCGAAATCGCCAGCATGCACTCCTTATAAAATAGTAGCATTTTCGGTGGGCCTTCACGGCCTCTCATCAAAGCGAAGTGCCGCTGCTTTTGGACTCCGCTCGCGCGCGTGTTTCAACCGTCATGCGACGCCTTCGGTGTCCAGAGTACATCTAAAACTGGACACAGGTCGTCTTGAGATAGCGAGTCCGAGTCAACGAAAGCATGTACACGTTGGAAAAATCGAAAACATCACCGTTATGACTACGTATTTTTACAATCGACTGAATTGTGCTCTGATACAGAGCGTAGTCGGGAAGTTTAAAGCGCTTGTCAGATTACCATAAACGATACCTACATTCACTTGTGCGTGCTTTGTGCGTATGTATACTACGTATGAGTGTAATTTCATACACCATAATTATCGTCTGAAGGAGCATGCTAGACGATATGGTCAGAAACGCATCTACAGCCACTCATTAAAGTACCTCTCTCACGTTGCGAATCAATGGTTTTCTTGCTTCAGAAGGAAAAACTGGGTGTCACAAAACTTCGACTCTTGTAATTTTGCACTGGCTGGCAAGATATTCTAATTTCTTGCCAGCGTTCTTTGTTCTTGCTGGCAAATAGTTGGAATATTCTGACAGTTCATGCAGAATTCATGGAGTCGAAGCTTTGCCATGCGCATTTGCAACCTCAATGGCATCTTGGTCCAGGTGGAGTCCTGAGCCCCAGTATCTTTAACCTTGCGCTCATCAGCCTTGTTGATGTACTTCCACGGTACGTGCATCTGTCAATATAAGCAGACGACAACTGCATCTGGGCATCGGGGGTGACGCGTCTACACGTACGTGCCAGGCTTCAGAGAGCGGCTACACTGACTTCAAACTACCTTCAAGGACGGGGACTAGAGCTGTCATCTGTGAAGTGCTCTCTGGTTGCCTTCACGCGCAAGGCGATGGGCCCATACGTCATTAAAATCAATGGACAAGCTATTAGTTACGAGAAGACCCACCGCTTTCGGGAAGTAATCATAGATCGCGACCGGTCCTGGAGCCCTCATATTACCTACATAAAAAAAGAAACTCACCATTATCACCCACGTGCTAAGATTTCTTGCGGGGAAAATCGTGGGGTGCACCTGTACGAGCGATGCTTCAACTTTATGCTGCACTTTTCCTCGTGTTCACGCGCTACAGCCTACCTGTGGTGGGCAGGACCCTAAGAACAAACGCACACGTCCTCCAGTCGATTCAATCTCAAGCACTGCGAATATGCCTTGGCCTTCCGAGATGTGCATCTTCAGCAGCGACTGTCGTCATCACGCGCGATCACCCAATCACAACCTATATTCGTGTCGATGACTTAAGAATGCACATCGGGCACTTCGCCCGGATTCCATCACACCACCTCGCCTCACTTCCGACTTCTGGGCCACACTCTGTGTTAAGCGATATTATTGCTTCGCATCGTGCAGTGCTTCCATCAAACATCACGCCTGCAGCAAGACCACCATTACAATGGTAGTGGTGCCTACATCCCCTCGAAGCCCTCCTAACCATTCCTGGATGCCAAAAGAAAACATAGTCGTCGTATTTAGCCCTATACAGCAAGCCACACTACTGTTGCTGCATGAGAAACACAGCGGACGCCTTCACATTTACATGGATGGTTCAGTTTCTTCTGCAAGCTCAGCAGGAGCAGTGGTTGCTTCCGCGAAGTCTGTCATCATAAAATTCAACATATCGCATTTTACATCATTGACGGCTACAGAACTCGCCGCCCTCCATGCTGCTCTAGAGTTCTTAATTGAAATACCGTCTCAGGCATGGTCTATCTTCTCCGACTCCAAGGTCGCTCTCCAGTGCATTATGTCGCCATTTCGTCATGAACCGAATGAACTGCAATGGGGATGTTTTCCTTGCAACACTCGATCTGGCGTTAGAACGGCAGACTGAAACAAGTCAAAAGGGAGCTATGGCGAAGCGGGCGAGCAAGCGTTGCTTGTCTTCTTCTTCCTTCACCAGCACCATGGCCCAGTCCCTTCAGTACAATCACTCCCCACCAAAAGAGGAGCCATCCTGGCGACCTAGGGGCAGGAGAAGACAGGGGGGTCGTGGCACTGCTTTAGGCGGGAGACGTGGACAATTTCCTGGCCGCGACGACGCTGGTCGGAAGACGCGTCCTTCGGCTCGATGAGGTAGTTGACTGCGGATGTTTGTCGCAGTACCCGATAGGGACCATGGTACTTGGAATGCAGTTTGGAGGAAAGGCCCGGTGGAGTAGACGGCACCCACAACCAGACCAGCGAGCCGGGAGTAAAGGACGTAGCTGTAGTGGACGTGTCGTGGCGATGCTTTTGGCGCCACTGGTCCTGGGATGTGAACGAGCGAGCGAGCTGGCGACATTCTTCCGCGTATGCAGCCGCTCGTGAAACAGTCGTCGACTCCGAAGCATCCGGCCGGTAGGGTAGAATTGTGTCCATTGTGCAGGAAGGTTCGTGTCCGTAAAGAAGAAAGAAAGGTGAAAATCCAGTGGTGCTTTGCGTTGCAGTATTATATGCGTACGTTACGAAAGGCAGAATCCGATCCCAATTCGAGTGGTCAGAGGAAACATACATGGCCAACATGTCGCCAAGGGTGCGATTAAAACGCTCTGTCATGCCATTAGTTTGGGGATGGTATGCCGTGGTAGTGCGGTGAATGATGCGACACTCCTTTAGCAACGCTGTAATGGCGTCAGAGAGGAAAACGCGACCGCGGTCGCTCAGTAATTCTCGAGGTGCTCCATGCCGTAATACCAGGTTCTGAAGGATAAAACGAGCAACGTCTTTTGCCGTGGCAGATGACAGGGCTGAAGTTTCAGCGTACCGCGTAAGGTGGTCGATAGCAACAATAACCCAGCGGTTGCCGCCGGGAGTGCTGGGAAGCGGACCGTATAGGTCAACGCCGACGCGGTCGAACGCTCGAGCGGGGCATGGTAAAGGCTGAAAGGGACCGGCAGCAAGTTTAGGAGGCGTCTTGCGGCGTTGGCACAGGGGGCATGACCGGACATACTGGCGAACGAAACGATACATACCGCGCCAATAGTACCGAACCTGGAGGCGAGAGTATGTCTTCAATACCCCAGCGTGGCCGCATTGTGGGTCATCGTGGGACGTGGCGCAGATGTCGGAGCGGAGATGTCGGGGAATAACAAGCAACCACTTGCGACCGCTGGAGTTGTAGTTGCGCCGGTAGAGGAGGTGATCCCGAATAATAAAGTGCGTGGCTTGGCGACGGAGCGTCCGAGAGATCGGCGCTGGCGACCGGCTAGACAGGAAGTCGAGAAGCGAACAGATCCATGGGTCCCTGCGCTGCTCTGATGGCATGTCGGAAATGTTGAGGGCGAAGGCACCGCAGGCGGAAATCGACGAACAGATAGGATCAGGTGACAGGGGTGACCGGGAAAGAGCGTCTGCGTCTGAATGCTTGCGGCCGGAGCGATAAACAACACGGATGTCGTATTCTTGTAGGCGTAATGCCCAACGAGCGAGCCGACCAGTTGGATCTTTGAGCGAAGACAACCAGCATAGGGCATGATGGTCGGTCACGATGTCAAAAGGGCGCCCATACACGTAAGGTCGAAATTTTGCGATAGCCCAAATAATGGCCAAACATTCCTTTTCAGTAACGGAGTAGTTCGCCTCAGCTTTGGTAAGGGTGCGGCTGGCATACGCTACGACGTACTCATCGAAGCCATTCTTGCGCTGTGCAAGAACAGCACCTAGCCCGACACCACTAGCGTCCGTGTGAATCTCAGTTGGAGCAGAGGGATCGAAGTGGCGCAGTACTGGCGGTGAAGTGAGAAGGCGGCGCAATTCATGAAATGCGTCGTCACATGCCGGGGACCAGTCCGGTAGCTCGGAACGGCCGGTAAGAAGCGCGGTCAAGGGGGCGATTATGGAGGCAAAATTGCGGACGAAGCGGCGGAAATAGGAGCATAAGCCGATGAAGCTGCGAAGCTCTTTCAGGGTAGTTGGTTTGGGGAACGCGGATACAGCACTAAGTTTCGTAGGGTCCGGGAGGATGCCGTCTTTTGAGACCACATGACCGAGGATAGTAAGCTTGCGAGCGCCGAAGTGGCATTTCTTCAAATTTAGCTGCAGTCCTGCAGCGGTGAGGCACGCAAGGACTTGCTCGAGGCGGCTGAGGTGTGATGCAAAGTCGGTAGAAAAAACTACAATGTCATCTAAGTAGCAAAGGCACGTGTTCCACCTCAGGCCTCGGAGAATGGTGTCCATCATTCGTTCGAAAGTGGCAGGCGCGTTGCAGAGGCCAAAGGGCATGACGGTGAATTCATATAGGCCATCAGGTGTTACAAAGGCTGTCTTTTGGCGATCGGCCTCTGCCATCGGCACTTGCCAGTACCCGGAGCGCAGATCCAGTGAAGAAAAGAATTCCGCACCCTGTAGGCTGTCCAAGGCATCGTCGATGCGCGGCAGAGGGTAGACATCTTTGCGCGTTATGCGGTTAAGGCGGCGATAGTCGACGCAGAACCTTATGGAGCCGTCTTTCTTTTTAACGAGGACAACCGGAGATGCCCAGGGACTGTTAGAGGGCTGGATGATGCCACGCTGCAGCATGTCGTCAACCTGCTGGTCGATGATCCGGCGTTCAGCGACCGACACACGATACGGACGCTGGCGCAAAGGGGTTTGTTGACCGGTGTCGATATGGTGAACGACTGCTGACGCTCGACCCAAAGACGGTTGGCCAATGTCGAAGGAGGCCCGAAAACGCTGGAGGAGCTGGATAATTTCCTCGTGCTGGACAGGTGTGAGTGCCGAGTCGACGGCATGAGCAAAGACGTCCACAGGGGCATCGGTCGCGCCAGGAGGAGTGACGGCGCAAAGCGGAAGTGGTGCCGCATCGTCAAACATGGTGGCTGGGAGGGTGCAGTCGAAATATTCAGAGCTCCCCAAGCACTCGCCGCGGAGTATGGATGAAGGGCACGCGGAGGGATTGCACACGTAAAGGGCAGCAGAACCGCCGCAAAAAGTGACGATAGCAAAAGGAAGCAGAAGGTTCCGACGGCTCGCACAAGAGGCTGACGGCGTAAACAAAACAGATGAGTTCGCGACAGAGTCACACGACACAGGAACCAGAGCGGCTGAGAAAGGTGCGATGTCGATGTCCGTGGCAGCAACAACTTTAGTAGAATGGTGGTCGTCAGGCTCAAAGCACGGCACTGATAACGTAAGTTCGGCACGAGCGCAGTCAACAACAGCTTGGTTCAGAGATAGGAAGTTCCATCCAAGAATGACGTCGTGCGAGGAACGGGATAGAACGACAAATTCGACAACATACAAAACGCCTTGAATGACGACCCGAGCTGTGCAGGATGCTGAGGGCTGAATGCAATGCGATGTTGCCGTACGCAGCGATAGATAAGTCAGTGTGGTGGTCACTTTGTTCAAATGGCGGCAAAACTTTTGACTAATAACAGAAACGGCGGCTCCGGTGTCAATAAGTGCGTGTACGGTGACGCCATCGACGGACAGTTCAATTTCGTTCGCAGGAGAAAAATGAGGCCTTGAAATGTTCGACGTAAACGCAGTTCCTGCCTCGGGAACTGCGACTGTTAGTTTTCCTCGCGGGCAGGACTGAGTCGACGAACCATGGGGGAAAGGGATCGACGACGTGGGGAGGGCGACCGGCGTGAATCGAAGGGGCGGCGACTAGAAGACGAGTCCGGAGGAAGATGAGACACATCATGACGCGGAAGTCGAGCAGGCATGTAGCCGGAGGCGCTCGCACTGTCAGGGAAACGGTAGTTGCGACGGCGGCAGAATCGTGCTACGTGGCCCGGGAAACCACAGGAATAGCATATTGGCCGGTTATCAGGTGTGCGCCATGGGTTGACGACTGGGGCTCCAGCGGCCGAGTAAGGAACGGGAACCGGGCGTGAAGGTGGTGGCGGCACATGGAAAGTTCCGGTGGTCCGGTAGGCGTCAGGAGCCGGAGGAGCATAAGGCCGGGCGACAACGTTAGCGTACGTCAGTGGTCCAACAACGGGCTGCGGATGAGGGGCAGCTGGTAGCGCCTCAGCAACTTGCGTTTGAAGCACCTGACGAAGCGAAGGAGCCAAGGAAGTCACCGGCTCAGGAGGGCTAGTCGCCAGAGACAGTTGCCGCGCGACTTCCTGGAGGATGAACTGCTGTATTTGCGGCATTAAAGCAGAAATGTCGGCAGCGTCGCGGCTAAAATCCAAGGGAGCGAGATCCGCGGTATCCTGCTGAGCAGCACAACGTGTTGTGGCACGCTGCTTGCGCAGCTCGTCGTACTCCTGACAGAGCTGAATTACCTCGGCAACGGTCTGGGGACTCTTGGCGACGAGCATCTGGAAGGCGTGGTCATCGACGCCTTTCATGACGTGCTTGATCTTGTCAGCTTCGTCCATGGATGAGTTGACGCGCCGGCAGAGCGAGAGCACGTCTTCAATGTAGCTGGTAAAGCTCTCGTCAGTGCGTTGAACGCGACCACGCAATCGCTGCTCAGCACGAAGGCGGCGAACGGCGGGACGGCCGAAAACCTCAGTCAAAGTGCTTGCAAAAGCGGACCAGGTGGTAAAACTGGTTTCATGATTTCTGAACCAGAGGTTTGCCACGCCCGTCAAATAAAAGCCTACATTAGTGAGCTTGTCGCGGTCGGACCACTTATTATATGCGCTCACACGGGCGTATTCGGCGAGCCAGTCCTCGACGTCGAGGTCCTCTGCTCCGCTAAAGATAGCAGGATCACGCTGCCGGACGACGCCAGGGCAGACAATGGTCGGGGGTACGGGAGCAGCAGCCTGGGACGGTCCGGGATCATTCATCGCAGGAGCTCTTGGTAGCGTCCGACTGCGGAGTTCCAGGATGTGGAAGAGAAACCCAGCGCCTCCACCAGATGCAATGGGGATGTTTTCCTTGCAACACTCGATCTGGCGTTAGAACGGCAGACTGAAACAAGTCAAAAGGGAGCTATGGCGAAGCGGGCGAGCAAGCGTTGCTTGTCTTCTTCTTCCTTCACCAGCACCATGGCCCAGTCCCTTCAGTACAGAACAATTAGTCGCTGATATAAGACTTTTTCATCATCACGCAATAGAGAAAAAAATTGATTGATTGACTTTAACGTCCGGAGGCAACACTGGCGCTCTGAGAGACGCTGTAATGGGGGGGACTCCGGATTAAATTTGATAACTAGGGGTACCTCAACGCGCATAATATTCTAAGGACACGTACGTTTTTGCATTCCGTCCCCGTAGCAATGCGGCTGCTGCGGCCGGGGAATCGGACCCACGACCTCGCGCGCTGCATCAGAACGCCATAGTCGCTGGGGCACCGCAACGGGTACGCCCGGAGGGTTGGTAAAAGGGTATAATGGAGCCTGCGGGGTAATTCACACCTTTATTCTTCCGGCTTCTGACGCATACACGCCGCCAGTGGACGGAGAGAGGAAAGAAGACGAACGATAGCTGCGCAATCTTCGCGCAGCTCTGAGAGCCTCCAAGAGCGGCGGAAGGGAGGTCGTCTTCAGCGCTCGCACCTCTCGCTTGATCGAACACCACGCCCTATGACGATGGACGCCGCTATAGAGCACCACCGGCCGGCCGAGTGTCTGCATGCCCCGAAACGGCAGCACACGGGCCGTTCCCGGCGCCGTGTACCTGCTTCACTGCGCCGTCTGAGCTCGCCGACAATGTGCAGAGTGCCTCCACGCGGTTCATTAATTACAGGTTCAGCGGGCGGCCATTCGATACCCGGCGGGCTGATTACTGCAGCGCCACTTTAGGTTCAGCCACTGGGCGTTGCTAGCAGCAGGAATGTATTGCGTTGCCTGTGGTGTCGGGTTTCTTTTCTGGCTCTCTGTCTCGCTCGTTCGTATTGTTGTTGTTTTTTTCTCCTTATTTTCTACTTTTATTCTCTATGTCTGCATCAGTTATGTTCGCCTTGTGGCTCGCTTATGATCGTGGGGCTAACTGAAATGTTCGTAGCCGGCATCGTAATGAGCGAGGTGCGATCGAGGGCTGCCACTGGAAATAAGATATTGCTCCGACGCTGATCGTTTTCTATTTAGCCGGGCCTCGGGTTGCCCTTATTTGGATACGTAGTCAAAGGTTCGACAGACATTCGTCTGGTCAGGTACCGTGACTGTACCGAAGGATAGAGTTACGATCGCTGGTAGAGTTAAAGGGTGTGTTCTCTCTTCCTCTTTATTTTGTTTCATGTAGCCTGCCCTACAGCGTAGACGTATATTTCAATAAAAGCGTGAAGCCCCCCCCCCCCCCCCCCCTCATCTATATATTAGACCAGTGGCAAAGCTTATTAGTGAACTTAACCTTGATGAGCCAACGCCTATAACTGTCTGCCAGATTCGCTCGTAGCTCTGTCAGCTCCTAATACGCACTCCCGATTAGCCCTCGTTCCTAAGCAGAGCTACGCGATTCGTTAATTACGGGTTCAGCGTGTTCGGCTTACCGAATGAGCGTCAGACTTGCTCCTCCCTGCTGGTAGAATAGTATTTTTTATGCAGCAGCGGTGGCGGCCATCTCGAAGATAAACTGATGAGATCGTGTAGCTCTGGACGCAAGCATGAGCCTGGATAGGGCGGCATATCCCGAAACGTATATAGGACCACCAGATGGTCCACAGAGATGGTATAGTGAGAGACTGAGAGGAAGACAATAAATTGTGTCGTCTTGCACCTCCACAATAGCGCGGAGAAAGTTCGAGCTTCGTAATAAATAATTTAGATAGTTTTCACATGATATTGTTACAGGAGAGAAGAAATCCAAGAAAATGCAAGTACAAGTTGTTTAAGGAATTAGTAAGACAGAAGAAGAACGGAAGGCCCGATTTTTATTAGTCATATCATAAGAAGCCAACAAACAATGATACCAAGGACAACATAGGGGGAATTACATGTACTTAATAATTGAAAAAATAAAGAAATGATAAATAATGAAAATGAAAGTGCATGAAAAAAACAACTGGCTGCAGATGGGGCACGAACCCACGTCTTAGCATTACGTGTGCGAAGCTCTTACCAATTGAGCTACCACGGCGCCGTTAGAAGAAATAAGAAAAAAAAAACAGCTCCACTGCCCGTTTTTTTTTTTTTTTTTTTTTTTTGGCGCCCGCCACTCATCTGCTCCGACATACGATAAAAAGAGAAACACCCAGATAAGATGTAGGGTACCGGCTCACCCAGGGAAACCGTGGAACGAGGCGGCCCACCAGTGTGCTCGAGAATTCAACCGAGCGGTGGGTCCCGTCTCTGACCCGGGAGACTTGGTCAGTGGCTCCCATGATATTGCACAACACTACCGCCTCGCAAGACGGACAAAACCCCCACCTCATCCCAAGCTGACCAAGGAACAAGAAGTCACCTGGCGCCGACTCCAAACGCGCTCCTTTCCCTACCCACAAATATGCACATACTTTTACCCTGACTTGATATACCCACACTGCTCGTTATGTGGGTCCATAGCCTCTTTAAATCATATTCTCTGGGATTGCAAGGAATACCCCCTCCCCCCCTGCCACCAGACCTCCTGGCAGCTCCCTTGCCTGAAGTGTGGGAAGCAATACTCCGGGACCAGAGCCTGGAGGTTCAACTTCGGGCCATCAAAAGAGCCGAGGAGATAGCTGTAAGGCATCACCTGGCAGTCACCCCTCACTAAGCCAAATTAGCGAAATAACGTTGCTTCCTCCTCCTCCATGATAAGAAGAAAGCCACAGCAACACAAAAAAGCACTCAAGAACGAGTTCCCACGTGTAATTCACAAGTCGTCACACATAAACTGTAAGTTTACAATCCCAGTTCACAAGCTAGCACAGCCCGCATGAACAAAAGAAAAGAAAAGGTATAACAGGAAAAAAAAACATACAATCACCACATACACCATACACCACATACAATGAACAACGATACAAGAACACATCTCCGATTGATTGATTGTCTTTTACCGCCCAAGCGCACACACAACTAAACCATGAAAAAGCGTCATATGGAGGGCACGGTAAAGTTTGGTCACATCGCGACACAGATGATTTTTTATACATTGCGTCCCTACAGAAGTGGCCCCTGTGCAACAAAAAAAAACGAGCTCAGAACCATGTGCTCTGCAGTGGAACGCCTGTGAACGCCACATCGACTGAGCGTCCACAATGTGTGCACGGATATGTTTCCGCGCTGACTGCGCTAAAGTTCCTTAACACCTACGTACACCACACAGAGGCGCCTTTGTGCGATGTCTCACCAACAGAAAGACAGGCAAAATACTTGACTACAATAGATGTAAAACCTGATTAGCTCAATCAGGTTAGGTGACTATTTGTCGCCGCCCCGTTTTGAAGGGGATGCCAGAAGGCATTACCGTAATCATAATCATCATCATCATCGTCATCACCCTCATCGCCGTTGTCGTCATCATCATCGAAGCGTGGGAGGCCTCCACGACGCGATTCGCAACAGCACCTCAAATCGCTTATCTAAAGCCCAATGTCCGTGATAAAGGCTGCGAAATGTATG
Organism: Dermacentor silvarum; assembly: GCF_013339745.2. Lineage (NCBI taxonomy): Eukaryota > Metazoa > Arthropoda > Arachnida > Ixodida > Ixodidae > Dermacentor > Dermacentor silvarum. Next base: position 68,967,842 of record NC_051161.1, read on the forward strand.
CGCGAAAAGGCCTACAAGCTCGTGTGCTTCAGAAATGTAGCACGTAAGAGAGTTCAGCGCAGTGCACTGGTACTATTATGGGCATTGTCAAACTCTGAAATATTGTCGAATTCGCCATCGTCGTGTCAGCTCTGATTGGCCTAAAGGGCTTCTACAGCCTCTCTATGATGGCTTAAAACGACGTCTTTGCGGAATGCGGCAATACGGCGGGATTTTACAGTGTCCAGCGTAGTACGCCAGTTGTACAATTCTGGACATTGTCACATTCCGATATTTTGTCAATTTTTGTAAAGGCGGCATTTCGAGCCAATAACAGAGAACGCGGCGGCTGCCTTCTGGGCGATTCAGAGCCGAGAACATTGCCAATTCGACAACATGGCAGAATAGCATCCTAGAATGCACAAACGAATGCACACTCTCAATTCCAGGCCTGCTTGTCCAAGCTTCGCGGCAATTGAACTTTTATCGCAGATCACGCGCACCGCAAGATTCCTGCGCCGATACCGTACACATGGGATGGCAAACGCTATCGCGCTTAAACACCGCAGTGAACCTTGACAAGGATGAACGCGCCACACCGAGTCAGCAGCTGATTTGAAATATTCATCAAATTGCGTAAAACGACAGTAAACATTCATGCAAGGGCTAATCTACCCATTTATCGCTGACCATAGCCTAACTGAGGCGACCACCCATGTTTTGCAAACCGTTTTAAGGCATGTTAAGCTGTCGTTACGCAAGTAGTAGCCCTCCAAGAAGAATAGAAATCGCGAGCCAAGCCGTGCGGATAGGTTGGTTCAGTAGTTTATCTACACACATTCACGGGACCACCAGCTCCGTGCACGCTGTCATGGCTTAAACAAGCTTTAGTAATTGCTGTATGCTGGTAATCCGTGCCACCGTACATCTAAGTATTCTGCGGACGTGCAGGTAGAATGACGCAGGTTTCGAAGCAACCTCCAGCGGGGAAAACACCATCCAGGGTTATAGGAAGGGAAAAAAAAGAAAGAAAGCAACAAGTGGGAAGAAGGCAAGACGTACGGCGATCGTGCGAGAGTCGCCTCGCGATCCTGCCGTAACGCTTGTTCAGACAGCAATTTACCCGAGATGACCGCACACATCGGCCTGCGGAAAGGAAGCGCATCAGTTTACAACGACCAAACAAATTACAAATTACACGTTATACGAGAGACGACATCCCGCGGTCTGAGAGAGCTTGTTCTTCAGGCGTGCATGGCACTTATTCAGCAGTAACCGATAGGCATATCAACTATCGGGCACTTAAACTGTTATATACGCACGAGCTCTACCGCCGAGATAAAACTCGAGCAGGAAATTTATGGCTTCACCCTGAGGCACTATTCTCGTTGGCAGTTCGTAAACTGATGCCCACGCCACAGACTCGACGGCGTGGATCTAAACCACGTAAACTACGTCATACGTCCTTGTAAAGTGTAGAGGAGGAAGTTGGCAGGAAGGTTCTGTTTTTTGCCGGCGTTTTCTACATTTCTGGAGGTTTTTTTTTTTTTTAAAGGTTAACTTTATTTATTTATTTTTTGTCACTTGTGTTGTGTAAGGAGACCTCGTACGCAGCGCGTTCATGTCCAGCAGGGTGTAACATGAAGGCTCCCTATCGGCTTACCGTTTTTGATGTATTTCGTTCACGCAATATATAAATAAAAGCACATATACTCCTAATGTACGCACGTGTCACACAATAGAGGTAGAGAGAGATACATTTATAAAATAAAGGCAGGAATGTTTAATAGTCAAGAGTCCGGTTGTCTACCCCACCCTGGGGGAAGGAAGAAGGGGAATAAAAAGAAGAGAGACATGGGTAGAGTGACGTGCACGGAGAGCACTACCTGCAGAGACAAAGGCACTCGCACACGGCAGATATTCCCAGAAAGCCCAAAAAGTGCCTTCGCTGCCTTCTGAGCTGATGATCGGTGCGGATGGTGTTCTAGTGTTTTCTGTTCCCTCAGAAGACGATCATCTAGTTGGTTATCAAACTGAGGACAGTGGCACAACAGGTGGTCACTGTTCTCGCAGCCGCAGGCATCATTTGCAGGACTGTCAGCCATATAAGCAAAATGACCATTATGTGGTTACACATTTATCCGGTTTTCTTACAGAGTCTCGATGAAATACATGTTTGTTTGATCTTATTCCAGATACTCAGGACTAACCATGAACGCGACCATTACGCCAGCTTATGGTAAATTACCTTTATGTTTGGTCTGAGAACTGGCTAACTTCTTTGTCACTAAGGTTTCCTTCTTCTTTGTAGCACAGAGAGCTCCAAGCTGGCCTGAATAGCTTATTTTGTATGGAAATTTTTCTTCAGCTGCCACCATCGTCGTTTCTCCACTTCCATCAGAGATGGGACCCCATAGACGTTTTCACTTGGAGATATCACTTTATGTACACAATATGTGCATCGACAGCTATTTATACTGAGTCTGACGTAACACTCAACATATCCGATAGTGCAAAACACCGCTCATACGTCCAGACCCTACGTTTACACTGGAGCCGGCGCCTTAACTCGGCAAGAGCCGACAGTGCAGAGCACCTTTCCTGCGTCCGGAACACTCGCAGGGGTCGGGAGCCCAGTTTTAACTCTTCGGTTGCTCCTCCCAAATCCCCTATACGGCAAATCAAGACACCACAGTGACCTGATTGGGTCAACTGGGGTGTCGCTCACTTGTCCCTACTTCTCTCACTCTCTCCCTGCGTTTCTCTGAATATTCAGAGAAATAGAGGGAGAGAAAGAAAACAAGAAGCAAGAAATAAACAAATAACGCACAAACAGTTCTACTATGCGACATGTTAAAATCTCCCGGCATTTTCCAGGACACTGTCGGTGAACGAAACACCCGTGTCGCCTCGTTCTCGTGCCTTAATTGAAAATCACACACTGCATGCAGTAAAGGGCACCCAACCGAAGCGCACCCATCGATGCACAATGCCGTCCTGCGCGTGGTCCGGCCGTCTCCGGCGGGCCCATAAAACTGTCATTCTAAAGACGGACTGCGCCTCTTGTGCCAGCCCGTCGTGCAAGAGCCCGCGCGTCGGGTTATATGATCCTTCCGGCTCTGAAATGGCTTCTTTGCAACCGAGGCATGCCCATTGACACCCTAATTATGTTTTGCAGGTAGTCAGTCTTAGGTAGCGCGCGAGAGGGCAGCCTTTCGCGCTTCTGTTGGCGCTTTTGGGCCAAACAGCTCCCAACGCCACCCCCACACCCGCGTCCTCAGACCGCGCGTGCACCATTTTACGATGCGCCGGGCTGGGGACGCGAGTTCTCTGCGGCCGAAGAGTGCCTCCTGACCCACTAACAAAGCCCCTCGCTGGTTTTTCTTTATGCGGGGCCCGAAAGCGGCGGCCTTCCACGTTTCTGGGGCGAAATTACTTTTCAGGCCCTCCTGCGTTTGTGAACATCCATAACACTGTCTTTCCGTCTATTCCTCCCTTCTCCCTCCTTTCCTTCCTTCCTTCCTTCCTTCCTTCCTTCCTTCCTACTTTTTTTTTTTTGGTGAGAACGACTTCTTTGGCGACTTCAGATCGATTTGAGGTTCATGGAATTTTAGTTACTGGCCACTTTTGTCTCGTAAATTAGACGATTTGAAGTATTTTAGTGCAGGTGGAACAACAGCAAAGGCGTCAAAATGATTTCCGAAAGCAATGTTCAGTCCTGAACGACGGCCACGGTAAGGGAAGTTCGAGGTCACGAGCACCGGCCGTCTTTCCCCGTGGACATCGCGGGCCTATCAACTTCTTCCGAGGTCGCGGCTTCTGACTGACCATCGCCTAGTATCCCGCCCTCAACCTTGGACAGCTCAACTGCAGGCAACGGGTCGTCGAACTCCGATTATGGGTCGTTAACCCTCCAGGACCACACCGATATGTCCACGGATCCTAAGAACGACATAGTTCTATACCCGTCGGACCCACACCTCTAGACTTCACAGCAGTCATTGGCCGAATGCAGGAGCAGTTCATGCCTCGCCTAGCGACGTCTTGCTGAAGGGAGCCAGGGAGTCCAACACAGCTATGATCACCATTAGTGAAGACCTGAGCGGGCCCGAGGTCATCAGCATTGAAGACCTGCCCATGCGGTCCAGATTTTCATATCATACGCCTTTCGCAATGCAAGTCCAGTGCCTGCCACCTCCTGAAGATGGCACTGACCAGGACAGCAGGCAGCACGCGGAGTTTTAACAAGATCTACCAGTTCGAGCAACTTGAGGAGCCTTGTTCCGTCAGCGGCAACTCTGCAAAAGCGCAAGTGGCGTCGCATACTAGAGCGGATGCTCACCTACTCATTGAAGAAGACACGTCGTAAACAACCCCGATGCATTGCGACTGTAGTTTTTTCTTAAGACTCATACCTCTCTCTCGATTTATCCTTCTCGCTCGCTCAAGTACAAACTCCCTAATTGACAGACGCAAACTCGTACACGTACTTATCGTATATTATTGCGCAAACATATAGTCCAATAGGGCATAAGTCATTCTGAATCACTGTGATAGTCTCAGGAAATGGTTATTAGCTGTCAAGTCCTCACAATTTGACTGCACCTTCATTTTTCCACTCATAGGCGTTTGCTGCAAGTTAAGAGTCATAAACAGCTCTGAAAACCTATACAGCTTTAGTTAAACAGTATCTGCATTCCCTTACACTGAGGATCTGGCTAGAACGCACTGGCTCAGGCCGACCTTTTGCAATTTTTCTCGGCATAAATAAGTACCTATCTCTCTTCCTTTCTTTTTCTGAGCTAACAAGGTCTCTCGCTACCCTCACACATGCCGAAGTAGAGATAAACGGGATGAGAAAGGCAGGGAGGTTAACCGGACACGATTCTGGTTTGCTATCTACCGAAGCTTTCTTATCATAGAATATCGCAGGCTTCATATGTACGCATCCTTGCTCTGTTCTTTTCCTGCTGGTAGCAATATAATAAGTTCGCCCCCAGGTAGTCCTTTAAGTGCGAATTTGTGTACATATAATGTACATTCATGTCGCTGCACGTAATAAACTTCGCCGTACGTGTCTCGTTAGAGAGCTGCTGACAGGGCTGGGAAAATGCGGAGGCGCTTATGTTTAATGGCCAAGAGCCGAATACCAAACTCACAAATGCCAAGAAGCAATAAAGAAGCGGTTTTACTTTTTTTTTGTCCCCGACGCTTAGTATACGGAGGGAGCGAATGAAGGATTAACGATGACAGCCATTACACGGAAGTTTTACACCATCCACGAGTCGATAGATAATTAGTCGAGGATGTCAGAATAATGCGCCTATGTTCTTCCCACGGGCCACCTAACTTAATTACTTCTCCGGCGGGACATAATCGATTAGGGCAAGGGTCACTCCGATCATTGACCGAAACGCTGGAATTCTTTGGATGTGAAGGCAGACGCGCCCGGTGATCGGAAGGGTTACTCTGTATACTGGGGTGCATTCTTGTATATTAATACAGGGAACCTTGCTTCCCTATCTACAGGAATGAAATTGTTAGTCACGCTGACCGCGCATTCGGTGTGCATGAGTGCGACGTGTACGAACTTGGTAACGGCTAGAGAAGTCTTGTCTCAACTTAACTTCTTTTTTCTTCCTTTCTTATTTTTACTTAGTGTTATTATTACATAAGCGTCTGCACTGGGTTATTTTTCTATTCTTAATAGAATCGTTTTTTTTTTATTGTCGGACGCAGATGGAACAATTCTACTCCTTTGAGCTGATTTACTGGAAGATGCGGGCGATACTTCCAATAGGAATCAAAGTGAATAACTTGCAAATTAACTAAACGTTAGTAAGTAGCTATTATTGAACTAATAACACTATATAGAGAACGCGTTGTAATTTACAAATTGCAGCGGGTGAGCTCCCTAGGTACGTACTGGAGAACTTAACCGCTCACCTTTTCCTCCATCCCCCTATCTCGGAAAGCATAAACAAAGGTCAAAGGTCGTTACGCTCAAAACCATCCCGTCGTGCTTTCTGAGGTACGCACGCTAGGGTAAACAGACCTTTACCTTAAATGTCGCCCATTCCAAGCTGAAACACAGCACATTGTCCCGACTTCTCAAGCAAACGTGAGCGAGCGCAAGCGGCGCCATGACCCGTAAGGCGGCAACGAAACACCCTGGAATGAAGAAACAGCCCCCTCGTCCGCGCAAATCGGACAGGGCGAAAATGAAGTGGAGGCCCTCGCATTCACGCGACGAAAGACAAAGGAGGCACGCGAGCCCCTTTTCGTGACGCGTCGACCGGCCAGTCGCTGTCGAGCCAAGGCCGACTCAGGCGGGCACAGCGGCAACCAGACCTAATAGCCACCGACCTACCCTGCTACAAGGGGATTATCATGGCGGGCGTTTAGCTTGCCTTAGCGGCAATCGAGAACAAGCGGAGCAGGTGCAGGAGCGTCGCCCCGTTCTTTGGGCACCGAGCAGCAACAGTTCCAGCCACAGCAGACCGAAGGCCTATAAAGCGTGTATCCGGTGGCCGTGGTCATAATAGATGGCAACCGCTCTTATACCACGCCGCATAGCTTGCTTAGACACCTGTCTTGTTTTGTGTATTGGTTGTTACTTTTCTTTGCGTGGCTGGCTGGCTCACGAGCAGTTAGGGCCTCTGCCGTCCCGCAAGTAAAACTGAGGTCCCCCCCCCCCACCTCCGCCTCTGCCACCTCAGGCACCTGCCGTGGCGAGGCGGCTCGCAACGCGTAAGAGGGGTTGTTGCGGAGTCACTTTACTGCTGTATTCGTAACGCTCAAAGACGGAGCGAGCGAGATAACGTAGTGTTACCGCGGTTAGAAGGCGGCATTCCACACTTTGGCATTGGAAACGAGCAGAAGCGGCAGCTGAACGCAGTGCAGTGTTTGGGACGGAGCGCCTCTTCGGAAACTGACCTTGCATGCGTTGTCTGTCAGTGACGAATAAGCATGCATAGGTATGCGTGAAGAACAGACGTATCTGAATTATGTCTCCGTCATTCTCTCGCGATGCTATAGCTCTGAAAATTCGTCGTCGGCCCGTAAGTAACCGGCCATCAGTGGACCTTTCGGTTCTAGACGTCGGTCGCGAAATGAACGCGTGTGGTTTTGCGCACAATGCGATAGCTGGTGGTAACGGCAACGGCATGCGAGTTTAAGCGGACAGTTTATGTCTGCGGCCTCGCATGAACGCAGGTGAAAGACACCGAGAGTCAGTGGTTTATGCCGAGAAGCGACGAGTGGAAGCGACACTTCCTTACAAGACACAATTGACTTTGGTTCATCCATGTGATCCTTCACGTAGATTCACAGAAGACTAGGTGCTGCCAATCTCCCTTATAACGACAAACAAAGAACCACGTGGCTTACTGCGATCTCTGGCGGCGAGAGTAAGTACGTGATCCTTGCACTTGAAGCATGCTGTCTCAAGATAACGCTTCTCATGCATGCAGACCAGGCGCGATCATCAGCGTCAGCTGACAATGTGTTCTTTGTACAGTATGTGAACGCTATGCGAGGAGGAGCTCTGCTTTATGCACGGCGTTTAAATGTTTGCTTTGGCCGGCCCGACCCGATCTGGGCGCGCCGTTATAAATAACGGCCAGACGTAGGTTTCCTCTCGGCATCCGTGCCCATGACAAGGCTCATCAACCAGGTAACGAGCGTACGTGACTATATGCGCAAACAATAGAATGGCCGAAGTGCGTTAAACATCGTTTGGGAGTGCAGGAAAAGCCATTCGCGCTGAGCCAACGCTCTACTTCGTCAAAAGCTGCCTCGCCGCTAGCGATCTCGCCTATACAATACGTGCTCAGTCAGGGCGTGATATGCGCTATGCCTTTTGACACTCCGGTTCCTTTGTAGCCTTGAGAGCGCAGCTTTCTTTTGAGTAGTGCCACATCCATCAACGCTGTGTGCAGTACCTCTGCCCGATTTAACACACGATAATGCTGACTGTGATAACAAAGCAATAAAGAAATAGACGCGAGCAAATTACCGACAGTCTCAAAGACACCTGCTTGTTAGGGCGATTGTCATCAGGACTCTCCCAACACACTGTGTTCACAGTGAAATTTAGATAACGACAGCCAACGGCCCTTTCTGATATTTCTGGACGTCATACAAATGTAGAGCACTGCACGGGCTCGGGCTTACCCGAAAGCCCGGGCCCGGCCCGGCCCGTGGGCCGGGCCGGGCCGGGTAGAGGAGTTTTTTCACGGGCTCGGGCCGGGCTCGGGCACGGCTTGTGCTTTTTGACCCGGGCCCGGGCCGGGCTCGGGTTTTTCGACGCGAGCCCGGGCCGGGCTCGGGCTTTCTGCGAGTTATTCTCGGGCTTCTCAACTCTGAAAAACATGTATTTTTCGGTCTCGGGCCGGGTTCGGGCCGGTTTCTAGTCGGGCTCGGGCCGAGCTCGGGCTTAAGGTAAAGGGGTGGCGGGCCGGGCCGGGCGGGTAACGTAGATTATTTCCGGGCCCGGGCCGGGCCCGGGTCTCGCCATAAATGTTTTGATCGGGCTCGGGCGGGCCGCCCAATGTAAAAACGGGCCCGGGCCGGGCTCGGGCCGGGCTCGGGCCGCAAAAATCGGCCCGTGCAGTGCTCTATACAAATGTTCGCTAAGGTCCACATTTTCTCTCGTGCTTTTCGGGCTTTTATACCTGTTTTCTTGGTTTTCTGTGAGCACCACCTTGATTACATTTTGTGCGTGCACTCATTTTGTGTTTCACGCACTAAAAGTGTATAGCCAATATTACGGGGGGGGGGAAACAGAAAAAAAATCTGAAGCCTGCTCTGAACGATTCAGCTTCTGCCTTACTATTGCTTGTCTAAACGAACACGGAGATTCCAACTGTTCAACAACTTAATGCGAAAATGTAATTCATTCTGAAAGACATTTGGAGACCGATGAAGGCAGGGCTGAGGCTTCAGCGGTGAACATTCAGTTTAGTGGGCTAGAACAAGCTCAGTAAATGACTCTGCGTCCGCATTTCGTCCATCAGGCCTGATTCATTCCTACGCAAGCCATTCATACACCACTGCATCCGCGTCTTTCCGTAGCAGATACAATATGCGTACTTACGGATGACTGCATCTGCTTTTTCTACATGCTCGTTATTATTGCTCTTGTTGTCGTAATCGTCGTATAGTTGTTTTTGCAGTTGTTGGCGCTACTTGTGCTATTTCTACTGCTTCTCCATTTTTACTTTTCCTTCACTCAGATCTAAGCTGCTTCCAATGTGTGCGCGCTCTTGCAAAATATTTTTTTTCCTCACTTTGACTATTCTTTCCCTTAGTTATAACTTATTACACCATCTTTCGCATCTACACTCGGACACGGAATCTCAACCACCGACACCTAAACACCAACGCCACCAAAGCACCACCATGCAGGAACACGGGCCTACGCTTGTAGTTAAACTAGACAAACACTTCCGAGAGTTCGAAGCCGCTCTCGAATTCCGGTTCACAGAGCACGTTAATCCTTTCATGGTAAAGGTCACAGACAACTTTGAACAAAACTTCAGACCAGGTATTAGTCCGGTATATTACGATTTCGGCGCACGTAAAAGAAACATACGTGGTCAAACTTAATCCACTATGACGTGCCTCATAGTTCCTTGGTGGACGTAAAGCTCCATCAAGTATTCTAATACCGCATTTCCCTCACACAAACCACATTGTGCTAGTGAAACGTGTAGCCAATGTAATACGAAAGCGACGCAGCAACTCGAGGGTATGACAGACTATTTCAGAAATCCCTTCACGCTCTTTACGCTGGATGATATATAGAGAGGGTCCTTGACAGCCGCACCTCATCAAAATGCTATAGCGATAACTGGCGCTATTAAACTCTTCTGCGCTACGGAACAATGACGAACGCGGTCTTTCTCGTCCCTTAATGGTCATGTCGTGGCACGCGAGACGTGCCTGTAATCACAAGCGACGGTCGAGTACTTAGGGTTGCACGCCACACAGGTGGGAATAACGACTACTCGAAGGGTGCATATCCATACTGCGTTCCATTACACACGTTCATTATCAGCGAAGTAGCCTGAATGTGCGCGTAAAAGATGGCCAGAAGCACAAAATAAAGAATATAGGTGCGCGTTAATATTGGGAGTGAGGTACCTCGATTGCGAACATCGTAAGTTCCTCGCTCACGGTGGTCAGACCGGACTGTTCCGATGACGGAAAGGAAGCCGTCAGTATGCGGCGTTCCTATTTGCAGTCCAGTTCTCAAGCATTGACTGAGCCCAATGCTGTTTATCTTCATTGATTTGACGAGATCGGACCGGTGAATTCAACGTATCGGATAGCCCGCACAGTAAATGTGCAAGTCTGTGCAGTAAATGTGCAAACTGTGCAGCAAATGTGCGCAGCACTGAAGAGTGTTTCTGTAAGGCCGAAGCTTCCGTGGATGATTGTCTCAATGAGTGCCCACACTATGGCCAGCTCCATATATTTCGCAGTCAATGCTTTAATAATTGTCCTTTTTTTAATTCCGCGAACAATAGCGCGTTTTTTAAAGAGCGAAAGCTCTACTACGCCATGTCTCGCAAGGTCATTCATCGCGTCGCAGTGACCTTGAGCCACCTGAGCGCGAGCCGCCGAAGCGCAAATGTGTCAGGTGTGACGTCACGTTACGTGATCCGCTGCGGAGAGGCGTAGCAGCTGCGCTCGCTCGATCGGAGCCTCGCCGCTGCGGTACCACGTGACTAGGCGAGGGTTTAACGGCTGCTTCGCCGGTACTTGGTCGCTCAGTCTCGCCATGGATGGCGCGCCGGCTGGGCCGTCTGTGCGTGCGCTTCAGCACAAGCAACAAGCTCAATCCAATCATCCAGTAGATATAGCTAGACGGCAGGCTGCGAAATCTCAAGCAAAGGCAAAGTTGGCTGCTGAAGCACCGGAGCAAGGGGAGGCCAGATTAGAACGTTATAGAGAAGCTTGCCAAGCGCGGAAGCGTGCATTAACGAAACACTGTGTGAATATAGTGCCCAGGACACTCGGGCCTCGAAGGCAACGAACGGGCTGATGCGCTAGCTCGTGATCTTTGCAACTGAGCGGAGCAGCCCAGTTCACACGCCTTGCCTATGCCAGAGCACCCACGCGAAATGTTGGAACACCAGCGTCTAACACGCCAAAAATACGCCGCCCCGCACAAATCCTTAAATGGGGAATAGGCCACAATGCCTCAGAAAAACTCAAACCGATGTTTATCCGCATCTCATAAAACTCCACGCAATCTACTCTACACAATATCAAGCTAGGCGCCCGTGGTGTGGAGGCAGACCAGCCCTTTCCCACATTTCGTGGACGTGTGAAAGAATGCCGACAGAGTAAGCTATTCAGCCTAACACAAACCAACAACAATCATTAGCAGAGCAGTGGGAAGTACAGCTCGCCAGCTCGGACCTGGGGGTGCAGACGACACGCCTTCAGCAAGTCCAGCGGGCGGCCAAGGCCAGTGGAACGCTGGACTAAGGGAGCCACCCATCGCTCTTTGACCACTTTCCCCCACTCCCTGTCTTAATAACAAAGCACTTCTGTGTGCACAGTCTTTGCAAAACCAAGCCAAACAGACATTTCGCGCGTGATAACTAGATTTACAAGAGTGTTAAACCTCAGCCAATTGCTTTTCTACCTTCTCATAACTTGTTCACGCTTGCTTCCTCTTTGTGCTCTTTTAACCTTTCAGAGCAAATGGTTAACTTATTGAGCGCTAATTAGGTGCTACACCATTTGTATTTCGCCTTCGCAGACTGCGTGACAGTGCCCACAGAAACAGTTCTGTTTTCTTTGTGTGTGCGTGTGCGTGTGCGTGTGTGTGTGTGTGTTTGTGTGTGTTTGTGTGTTTGTGTTGTGTTTGTGTGCTTGTGTGTGTTTGTGTTTGTGTGTGCGTGGGCGCGTGCATGTGCGTGCGTGTCAATTTCTTTTCTTACTTATTTTTCTCGCTCTCTCACCTATCGCATTCCATTACCCCTCCGCGGTACAGGATAGCCAATCGGAGATAACCTCCGGTTAACCACCCTGTCTTTCCTTTACCTTTCTCTCTCTCTGAACACTATTCGTCTTTCCATTCTTCTATCTCAAGATGTTGTCCAACGAAAAAAAGGTGTTCCGTCTAGCTGGTTTAGAGCTGTGCGGAAATGAAGCCTTTCATTTTTAAAGGACGTGCACTGTTTCATCTATCCCATCTACAGAAGGCCACAAATGCGCTGCTGCGGTTTCTGAAGATTGCTGGACCAAGCGACCATCTGGCGTACAGAGAAATGATTGAATTTCTCTTGCTCTCTTATTCTCTACCTCCCCTTTCCTCAGCGAAGGGTAGCCAACCAGGCTCAGTTCCTGTTAACCTTCCAGCCTTTCATTTATCCTTACATCGCTCTCTATGAGTGAATTGGACATTAATTTTTTCGCATTCACAACTCATAACAAGTGCTTAGGTGCCACTCAATTTTTTATTTCTCATTGTTTCTTTTTATTCTTAGAGATAGTGGTACAGCCAGCTCTCTCAGTGGTCAAGCTCCCCATTTTTCGCAGATAATAAGAATCAGTAGCTGCTTCTCGTTTGCGCACATTAGCCTGTACGTCGTCGCGTTTACATTGTCTTAGCCAACTTTCAACTTTCAACTTTATTTTCGCATTTTTCCATCATGCAAAAGAGCGAATCTATGGCATATGGTTTCGGAAGTTATTGAACACAAGATGATAGAAATAGAAAAGTGTCACAGCGACAAAGAGCTTCTAGCCATTGACACTTGCGGATCACACTCACCTGTTTGACAGCGAAGCTGTTAGCCTCCAGTCGGTCTGGATTTCTCGTCCGTTCGTGCTCATCCACAAACAGCACCGCCACCTAGCGGCCGAGGCCACTCAGACAGACCTCGAACGGCAGCTGGAAAAGGGACTTGTCTTCCGGTTTCCGCGTAACAGAATTATGTTTTCTTGCATATTCGAATTACAATCCGAAGCTACTATGTCTGCAGCTTGTGTGCAAGTCGTACTTTTGGAATTTTCTGACGCAATTTACGTTGAAAATTTCAGTTAGTTCTATAGGGCACTTGGCGGAGGGCCTAGAGGAATGAGGATGTATGCTGCACTTCCGCACACGTGCGCGCGCGCGTGACATACGTGTGCACACAATGTATCTGTCCTTGATGCGTCGGCGCTCTGCCCGTTGCATCTGCCGCACAGCGTCTAGCTGCTGCGACCGTAATCGACATTATGGCAAACACAGTCCAAATCGGGGTATTACATCAGCAGTTTGTTGTTGTCTAACGTCGCTTGCGGTGGTGGTGGTACTTGTCCATCGTCGTCGAACGTCAGTTGGGGTGGTGTTACTTGTCTAACGTCAGTTGTGCTTGTCTAACGTCGGCAAACCGCTTGGCTGTGCATCCACTTTCACAAAGTGGAATGAAGGCGTTTTTTTTTTTCTATCTCTCTCTCTCTCCGCAGAGATGAGAAGAATGATTACGGAACCGCGCAGGCGCTTTCGACCGACAGAAAAGAAAAATCGAGGAAGATGTGTGATAGCGCGAAACGGTGAAAACAAAAACAAAAAAAGCCAGTCACACTCTAAGCGCTTACCGATCAAAGCAGTCGGAAAGGATCCGATAAGCTGCAGGACGTGACTGCAACAGCGGGTGGATGCCTTGAAGGCACGCAATGTACGCTTTCGCAAAATCCCAGCTGCGCTAGCTTGAAGTCGACATCCATTTTGCGTCGTCAAGACAGTTATTAATTTGTGCTTAAGGGACGCGCGTCAAGATTCCTCAAGATGAGCGGAGCTCTAGACTAGCTTTCAATGAAGTTTAAGAAAGTCAGCCGCAGTAGCTCTTGGGTCGAGACCTGCTAGAGTAGAAGAGAGAGACATGGGCCATTTTCTTTCGAAAACGGCCGGGCCAAACCTTCAGACTGCAAACAAGACCAGCTGGAAAATTAAAACGTGTCTTTTTTTTTTGCGTTCTCTCCTTTCCTTGTTTCATCTGCGTCCCACTGCTATCCGATGCCGCTGCTTTTGTTGAGTTTCTTCCATTGTATCACAGTGTGCTAGTCCATCTGTCAGCCCCCTTATTTATTTTAGTTTTCCATTTGTTCTTGTAATTCACCGACTCCTATCTCACATCCTTAGCTTCAGAACCTCCCACTAGAGTGTCTCGCTACCATTTAGAAGGGGTTGCAATAAACTTTTTTTTTTGCAGCGTCTTAATGTTCATTGATTACTTGTCTCTTTCAATTACGGGACATAAACGTCTTACCTTTTCTTCCTGGACCGTGGTTGCAATTATCACGACTCTGTTTGTTATCGTATATAGTGTTTCAGCCTTGCTCCTCGTTTTCCCTTTCCTGTGTATATGTTTTCAAATCAAATATTAATAATAAATTCAATTTATTGTTCACGGTCATACAACACATCAATTTCAACAAACTCATTTAAACTAACATCAGGAGTCTGCTATAATTGCCTCATCGGAGATGATTACGTTATGAGCTTACTATTCGTAGCTGTTCTGTTGCTTTTTTTAACATTCGTTGCCACGTGGGGCAGAGATGTCATCCAGCTATCGATGTCAATTATGCAAGTCCATTCCCGGGTTAAATCAAATCCTTGCCATCTGAAGCGCGTCATTATTCGGCGCATGGTCAGTCAACAGGAGAAGTTGACACCATGGAGAGACGGTTCATGCTCAAGGTTTATTTAGATATGGCCGCCGTGGTGAAGACAGAGTAAACGCTGTGGCTTGATTTTTGAGAAGGACACCACAGAAGGGCCAATCCCTCCCAAAAATTAATTTCCGGAGAAATTACGACAAAAACAAAATAATAGCAAAGCGACACAAATAAGTCATGAAAATAATGACGCCAGCCAACTATCCGAGCCGGACTTATCACTGGCCCATCTAATGCTTGGTCATTCGGTACGGTGTCGTTCTCTGTGAACGTTATGGGGTGATATTAGCGAGTACGATTGTTCAAAGTTGTTCTGGTAGTTCATGTAGGATTCCGCAGTTGAGAATGAATGAATTATGGAGTTTTACGTGCCAAAACTACGATTCGACAATGAATCACGCCGTAGAGGGGGACTCTGGATTAATCTTGACCACCAGGGGATCTTTAACGTGGCCTCAATGCGCACCAGGGACACGGGCGTTTTTGCATATCACGCCCATCGAAATGCGGCCGCCGCGGCCGGGATTTCATCCCGTGACCTTGTGCTTAGCAGCGCCACAGCATAACCGCTAGGCAACCGCGGTGGGTGCGTGGATGAGCAGGCTTTATATATTTGCCTTTATGCCTATCGCAAGTTAAACCCAACTCATTAACAGTGCGACTTGTTAAAACCAGAAAGCAACAGTTCACAGAACCAATACTGCCATGTTACAAGTATCATTACTACTACACAGCCGGTTCGCCAGTCGATTAGCGTTCAGTCATGGCTATTCTTTTTCCTTCGCCATGTACCTGCGTTACAGTCGTCCTTATAGAAATGGTTTACGACAAGGCCAATTTGTCATGACTGTGGCGCGAGCCAGCAACGCATATTTCCCAGGCAGCGATCACTTCTAATTAATTACCCGGATAACACGCAGCGCCCGTGAAGTGAGGGTTAGCACTCGTACTGCCACACAGCTGAACGGTTTCTCAAAGAAAATACGGGCGCGAACACTGACTTGTGATACAAACACCCCACGGTTATAGTTTTGTTATCTATAGTTGCCGCAACCAAAACAATACCGCAACTAAACACAGACGTGGTGCGCCTGTGCCAAGCAGCCAGAGCTGGATATACCAAGAGAACCAAAGCTCCCAGCAGACGCCCACTAGTATCGTGTTATCAAATTATTTATGAGACCCACCATAAAGAAAACATGTAATAACCGGAAAACATAAATAGGCCCTCTCTCACCAACCAGCTAGCACGCTAAAAGACACACATGCACGGGACTCGTCGCGGTTCCTTCGCGGGCACAGAAATGACGACGAATAAAGCAAAAGATAGAAGGGCCACTAATACAGGAACGAAAACGCAAACAAGCAATAAGAAAGCTCTCATGAAGGTCCCCGTAAGACGTCCGGTGTGTTGAGAAGGAGGGAGAAGATAGAGGCGGCATTCCAACGAGCGAGCGAGGAGCTCGCTGCTGACTGCACGGGGTGTGACAAATGATCATAACCGCCGCGGCCGCCTAGTGAGGAGGCTGAAACGATGAGCTGAACGCGAACGTGCTCTGCATGCGAGACCGCGAAGAGCTGTTGTAGGCTGTAAAACAGCCGACAGCGTGTCCACGTCTTCAGGAACGGGCGCTGTGGGATTTCAGAGCAGCCCGCCTGGTAGACTGCCATACAACAAGGAAGTTCTACATTAGAAGATATATGTACAGGACTGCTGTATAAATGCAGAATTACAGTTGACTAAAACCTTTTTCGGTTGAAGCTGAAAGTAAGTGGCCATCCTAATTTCCCACTGTGAGCTTTACTGCACTTCACGCGTGAGCATTCACGGTTGAGCATCACGCAAGTGCACTACAGGCGTGAACTGGGTCTGCGCAGCAAGATTCTGCGTTGCTAGCTTAATTCGGCGATAGCGGACTGGATTCAAGGCTTTCCCTCTCTCTCTTTTTTACTTTACAGTGAGTCCCACTGTGAGTAACAAGGCTCTTTTAACTTGGACGTGCATACAGTAGTGTCTCATGAGGAATGCCGTCTGTAAAAGTAGTAAAAAAAAAGTTGCAATTTCGACCAAAAGGAGAAGCATCGATTGTGATATAGCAGAATAGTGGACGGCTATACGAAGTAAAGATAGTAGTATTATCGGCCGTGTAAACTTGTAAACATAGGCATACTAACTCAATGAGCAAGCATGGTGTCACGCGTGCACAAGCAAACATGAACACATCTCACTCGATGACCGCGCAAACTCGGTGCCAAAATACTGAGTGAGGAAGCGCGGCGGCGAGGGAATTGACCTTCGTGCTGCGGATCGCACCAACGCTAACTAAGCCGCGAGAACGCAGCGCACAGCGCACTGTGTCCCCGACGCGGATGGCTTTCAACATATTCAACATACGGCCCCGGCGAACGCGCGCGCCCGCGCGGACCGCTGTATCTCGAAAGCCAGCTGCATCGCGGACACAGACCGCCGTGCGCTGTGTTTTCGTGGCCGCCCGGGCTAGAACGCCCCCTCCCCCCTATTTCCATAACCTCCCACTGGTCGAGCGCTGCGCGCAACGAAAGACGGCGCGCTTCCTACCCGCTTTCCTCCCTTGCGTGCGCGAGATGGAGCCGCAATCGCCGGCTCACCCTCGCACGCTTCCACTCGCACATACAGCATACGGAGCGCGGCGACGATTGTATCGCCGTTGGACTTTATACGGAACCTCACGGCGATGGCGACGACGACGGCATAAATGCGCTTGGAGTGTCCATATAATTGATATCGCAATACAAGTCAATTCGTGAAGAGTGTCCTTCGATGCCGACGGAGCAGCGGAGCAACGCTGCCTCTCTGTTGACAATCCCGATTGAGGTTAGCGACAACAAAAGCTCACCATGCAGCGTTCCGTATACTTAAAGGTCGAAGTTTAGCTGAATTCTGAGCTTTCGAAATAACCCCTCGGTCCGTCTTACCTCGCACTCTCGTACTGGCGTGAGTCTTCCGCACCAGCTTATTCTTTAGAAAGTCGGCTTTAGAATTACTTTATTTGGCCTGCCTCATAACCAAATCGTGGCTCTGGCACGTAAAACCTCAGAATTCAGAATTCGGCCACCAAACTCCCGTTAACTATACCTGACAGGCTGCTTCGCGTTCTCATTAGTTGGCCAGCTTCGCCCTAAACTGTGTGGCATCCACTCAAGTCCCGCCAGTTCTTCCGGGTCGTACGCTGCCCTGAGCTCCGCCGTGACGGCAGCCGCGCTGCCGCTTCGTTAGAATCCGAAAGGGCGGGCAAACATGAAGCCTGCAAAGAAGGCGAAAGACAGATCTGCGGATATGGCCTCTACTGGGCCGTAGATAGAGCGCGCATAGCCTGTCTCCCAAGCATGAAGTTTGCCATCTCGCGCACACGCACGCGAAGCGACCAAATCGCGAAGGCAAAGGCGTTGTGCGTGGACCGCCTTCCGTGATGGATGATGCTCTAATGAGCGTTGCGGAGCATCGCGGGCCCCCGCTGCTTCTGCAGCTTCTTAAGCACCGACTCCCTATACTATCTCTCCAATGTGGCTTCGCGCGGCTCGTGCACGAGTTTTGCAACGAGTTTAAAGACTAAATCGCGTGGAACACCACTATTGCTGATGTCGAGCTGTTGGGGTTGCCGCGTTGGCATAACTGCTATTGGTTATACGTTAGCATGACGCTATATTCTCACGAGTGCGCTGTATATAGGTTATATTTTCCGCTTCAAATAGGCACGTTTCTTTTAGTGTGGGCGCGGTACTGTTTAAGACGAAAGGTTTCATTTTACATACGTACAGCCGTGAGCAAAAATATATGGACCACAGTGTCACCGAAAAAACCTAATTCCTTCGTAATTATCATGCATAAACGGAAATTGATGAGTGCACTGGAAAGTTCGCAGTGTGAAGTTTGGACTGCATTCCTGAATTTCAAGTTACCTTCACCGGCAGAGGAGAAAATTAACTTTATCGCGCAATCCCTGGTCCGTATACTTTTGCTCAGGGGTGTACATACGGAGTGGTTGGAAATTAAAGTGCTCACTTACTCACTAAACCTTATAGGTCCGTTCTGTATTATTTGATATAAATCAATAGAGTCCCGTAAGCATCCGCCAAATTTTACTTCCGTAAGTTGGTAGAAATCGGAAGGTGCACGACTATAATTTAGTTCAGCTGTGTGGTCATCTTAATTAACATGACTATAAGGCAGCTACGATCAGGACTGATCTGTGAAAAAGCACATTATCCTTGGTGCCAGCAAATATGAAACGAGACTGGGTGAACTTATGTTTAGTAGAAGATCTTTAATACGTATTTTTCAGGTCCAAGTGGGTCTTATGCTCTCTGGCCAGGAAAGCGCTATACTATACGGCCTATTGTCATGCGCCCTCCACCGCAACGAGCCCAGACATACCAAGAATACCAAGACGCCAAGCCCTCCACAAAGCAGCAGCCTGGCCCCTGAGGAATCCGGAAATAGGACAGGAAGGCTCGCCAGACCACAGGTTCCCTCACATCATCGATATTGGGAGTTGGAGAGATTAACCTCTACAAGCTCTACGACGCACTGGCTCCGGGCAGCCGCGTTCCGGGCGTTTGCAAAGGCAGGGCAGACCCACAACTGGTGTTAGGTTCTAGCAATGATGAATGCCGGGCTCATTCCTGGTGCCGAGGACCAAGTCCACGTGGTGGTCTCCCCGACGACACCGAGGCAAGCAGCCTTAGCCGGAACGTGCAGCGTCATTTCATCAAATGACGATACGAATTTCGCGAGGCACGACGGTAGCGGGATGCCACCAAGGCAATACATTTCCAGTCGCAGTGAAATGTAAATTGCCGGCATCAGTCCACAGAAGTGTTCGAATACATGCCATACACGTGCATTGCTACAGTGAGACAAACAACAGGGCAGAGAACACTAACCCGGCGACGCGTGAATGATAGACAGGCATACATGGGCAATGTTGAACGCTATGAACGCATCTTCAATGAAGTGTAATAGACAGTTTAACAGAATACTTGATGATAATAACAAAGGTCAATAATTGGCTGTTAAACTGTGGCGTGCGTGGTAAAGGAAGACGAAAGAGAGAAAGAAGTAACTTGTCCGAAATGGGTTCCCACAGTATCCCAACTATAACGTAGAGAACCACACAAACTGTTATGACGAAATGTTGGCCACAAACAAGAAAAGGATTGAATATATTTCGTTCAGTGACGTTTACTATTCTTTCTGCTCAGGCCAGGATATGTCCGACGGTGTGGTATAAGCACGCAGCTCCTCAGCAAGAACGCCAAAGTGTGTGCGCGCGCAGCGCTAATGCCAACAGCGGAAGCCAGAACGCTGCCTCCGGCTAAGCCGACTGAGCTCAACGCCACCTAGATATATAGTACAAGGCCTGTTCACTCCGATCCATGAGGTCATGCTACCTGGTCTGAAATTTACATTGCCAAACCTGGCGTGACGAAAGCGCGCGGTGACGACGCTGCTTATTCGGGAGCATCCCCATTAGATTCTATGGCAGTCGGGCCAGGTAGGATCGTCAGGATGACGTCAAGGATCGGAGTGAACCGGCCTTGTGCTATCTAGGTGGCGTTGGCAGAGCACGACGGTGCGTCCACATGGCTTCATCGTTTTTGCAGCAAAACACACTGCGCGTCTCTGGGGGCCTTCAAGCCCACCAAGCGTGGGCCGCGCAAGCACCGTCGATACCGGAACAGCACGACGGCGCAAACGTGCCCCGGGTGTCCTTATAAGTGCTATCGCGATAAAAATTATGTACTTCACAAGCAATTAGCCACTAGTAACAGTCTAATGAAACCATAACTAGGCTTATCTCAGAAGCAGCAACTCAAGTGGGAGTTAAGGCACCAAGGCAACAAGTAGGTAAGCTCTCTCAAGTAACAAAGGCCCTAATAAAGAAACGACAATGCATGAAAGTGTCAAACTCGAGAGATCAGATAGAATTCGCTGAACTGTCAAAAGTGATCAACAAGAAGGGGGATATTCGAAATTATAACGCGGAAAAGATTGAGGGAGCAGTAAAATATGGACGCAGCATGAAATCGGCGAGTAGAAAACTCGGCCTAGGACAAGGCAAGATGTATGCACTGAAGGATATACAGGGTTATATGATCAGCAATTTCAATGGCGTAGAAAAAGCAGCGGAAAAATTCTGCACTGACCTGTACAATACTCAGACGAGCCAAGCTACTTTCATTCAAAGAAGTGAACAGGATACAGAGGCTCCTTCTATAACTAGCGATGAAGCTAGAACGGCCTTGCAAGACATGACCAGGAGAAAAGCTACTGGAGAAGATGGAATAACAGTCGATTTAATCAAAAGATGGAAGAGATAACATGCTTGAAATGCTTACAGCCCTTTATACACAATACTTCACGACTTCAAGTGTAGCAGATAGCTGGAAGAACGCCAACGTTAGTTATACTAATCCATAAGAAGGGAGACGTTAAAGAATTGAATAATTATAGACCTATTAACTTGCCTTCAGTATTGTATAAAATATTCACCTAGATATCTTCCAATAGAACAAGGACATTTGGCTTCTGTCAACCAAGAGAACAGGCTGACTTCAGGAAGGGATTTTCCACGATGGATCATGTTCGTGTCATCAATCAGGTAATCGAGAAATCTACGGAGTACAATCAACATCTCTATATGGCTTTCATAGACTATGAAAAGGCACTTGATTTAGTAGAGATACCAGCAGTCATATAGGCATTGCGTAATAAAAAAGTACAGGAGGCATACCTGAATATCTTGGCAAATACCTACTAAGATTCCACAGCTACATTGGTTCTCCAGAAGAAAAGTAGAAAGTTACCTATCAAGAAAGAGGTCAGGCAAGGAGACACAATGTCTCCACTGCTATTCACTGCACGCTTAGAAGAAGTATTCAAGCTCTTATACTTGGAAGGCTTAGGAGTGAGGACCAACGGCGAATATCTCAGCAACTTTCGGTTTACAGATGATATTTTCCTGTTCAGCAACATTGGGGACGAATTACAACAAAGGATTGAGGACCTTAACCGAGAAAGTGTAAGAGTGGGGTTGAAGATTGATATGCAGAAGACATAGATAATGTTCAATAGCCCGGCAAGGGAACAAGAATTTAGGATAACTAGACAGCCTCTAGAGTGTGTAAAGGAGTACGTTTATCTAGGTCAATTACTCAAAGGGGGCTCTGATCATAAGAAGGAGATTTACAGAAAAATAAAATTTTGTTGGAGTGCATATACGGCAGGCATTACCAAATCCTAACTGGGAGCTTACCACTGTTGTTGAAAAGAAAAGTGTACAATCATTGCATTCTACCGATGCTAACATGTGGGGCAGAAATTTGGAGGTTAACAAAGAAGCTCGAGAACGAGTTAAGGACCGCACGAAGAGCGATGGAACTAAAAACGTTATGCGTAACATTAAGAGACAGGAAGACAGCGGCGTAGATCAGAGAGAAAACGGGGTAGCCGATATCCTAGCTGACATTAAGAGAAAGAAATGGAGCTGGGCAGGTCATGTAATGCGTAGGATGGATAACCGGTGAACCATAACAGTTACAGAATGGACACCAAGAGAAGGGAAGCGCAGTAGAGGACGGCAGAAAATTAGGTGAGGGGATGAAGTTAAGAAATTTGCAGGTGCAAATTGGAATCAGCTAGCACAACACAGGAGTAATTGGAGATCGCAGGAAGAGGCCTTCGTCCTGCACTGGACGTAAATATAGGCTGATGATGATGATTAACAGTCCAATGCGCTGTATACAATGTGCACAGCATGGAAGATGTGTGTTCTGTGCACTGTATAGGATCAAAACAATCCCATAAGACGTCCGGTGCACTATAGCTTCACAAGAATCACAAGACAGCACACAAGCTTCATCAAAGACTGGAAAAAAAATGTTTATTAGACTGTTAACAGAATGTATCAAAATAACCGACGTCTACAGATTCCACCTAAGGTATGACGTTACAGAAGAAGCGGAAAAAGAGAGTCCTCAGGAACTACAAACAGAAATGAACGTACCAAAAAATTCTGTGGTGATTTAGCGGTAAATACTAGAGAAAATCATTAACGTTACGTCGCTCCTCTTTTAGGTCTCGGATGGATGATGGACAGCGGTCATCACATTGTAAAGCGTTGTTCAGGAGCTCACTCTACATCTGTCCTAAATAATCAAGAAGCGAAGTGCGAATATATATATATATATATATATATATATATATATATATATATATATATATATATATATATATATATATTAGAATCTTGTGGATACTATCTTCACGGGAACCGGAAAATAAAACGTACCATCCGAAATTCGTATTATCCGACCAAATCGTATATAACAAAAACGTATTATGCAGGATTGTATCAAGGAGATTCCACTATATACGAGTATATATCAAGCACTTGAGCAATGCTACAAGGTAAACAGAACAAGGGTTTAATTTCAACACTTTTGATTGGTGGACCGGTCTTCATCAGGTTTACACAAAAATGGAGGACGCTTAAGCTTCGCCTTTAAGAGTAGAACGCGATAGCGTTATCGGGACCCGTTCGCATCGCATCGTTCGCATACGGCAAGTAGGCTTCATTTACTGCAACACTGAACGTGGGAAAGCCAGCTTATAAAGACCAAGCTTACACCGATCCCCTTAAAGTCGGCTTCACTTTTAAACTGAAATGCATTGCTGGAAAGACGTATTTCCAGGTGTAATGTAAGTAACTTATATTATTATGTGAAGGCGCTAGCACCTTTTTTGTTTATTTTATTAATTGTTTGCTATTGCCCCGACGCGCGCAGGTCTGGTAGAAATGCTGGAAAGGGGGTTTGTGTTTGAGTTTCCTCGTAGCAGAATTAGGTTTTCTCGTACATTCAAATTACAATCCGATGCCGATTGGTAAACAATCCGACGGCGAATCCGACGCCGAATGGTAAAGCCGTACTTTACCATTTTTCTGAGAGATTTCACTGTGAGAAATTCAATTTTAGGGGCGAAGCTCCTTATAGCGGCACCCGTTCGTCCCCGTCGTCGTAGTAGTAGTGTGTAACCAGTCTGAGAAAAATGAGAAAAAAAATTCCGAAGTTGTGTCCGTAGCGCGGAACCGAACCAGGGACCCCTCGCTTCCGAGCGCGCGGCGTTAGCCCACTACGCCACGAAGCGGACATGAACACACGCACCACGATGGCAATAAATACCCAACATTAACGAAAGGCCGCGTTTCTAGCGCGTTTCTAACGCGTTTGTGCTAGCGCGTTACGGCCCGTGTAAGAAGCTGGTGTAAGACGCTGTGGCCTCTCCGCCTTACCTTCAACGCGTTTCGAACGCGCTGCCCAAAGCGGTGGCAAGTCAAGTTCAAGTCGAGGAGCGTTTATGAATACGGGGGGTATACTCTCTCAGCAGTCATGTGATGGCGTCGGCAAACGCGGTGCACGTTCTGGCATGTGTAAATGGCTGCGTAAGACGCTGTGGCCGCTCCCCCTTACTAGAGAGTACTGCACGTTTCTAACGCGTTTGTGCTAGCGTCCCCTTAAGCGGGAGATCCGATGATTCCCTCCGGAGCTTCGCCCACTCATCATCATTCACCCCGTGGATATGCTGTGATTTTTTTGTTCACCAAAACCTTGCACTACGGGGATGGCCTGGGGGGTCGATGTGGTTGGATGATTTTCTCCGCCACCCGCGATCACACGCCGGTTGTCGACGCCGGATTTTCTGCGACACGGGGCACTAAACGGCGTTAAAAATGTCACTTCGGCACTGATATTGAAGACAGCAGACAGCGTGCCTGGTCGTTCTCACATACAGTGGTGACAGTGATTGACTCTCTCTAGGCGTTTTGACATATTTACAGCAGCCTTATTGACAACGATGCAGGGCAAGAGGAAGGCGGAGTCCCATGAATGTAGGGCAAGGAGGCAAATGCAATAAAATACAAGAAAGAAAGAAAAACCGCCATCTTGTTTGGACAGCAAAGTAGCCTGCACCATTTCCGATTTCGATACTGTCTTCACGAAGCTGTTTTCTTTGACGGCTTTGTCGGAATTGGAACGAGACTTAAGATGGCTGCTGTCCGCTTAGCCTAGACTAGTTTGCCGTCAACCGCGAGCATTGAAACACAGCTAATATTTTGTTGAAAATTATCGATTTGTAAAAGTCACAAAGCCATTTAAGCCCGAATGACGATGTTTAGGAAAATATAGGCACTAACCGTTACCATTCCTGCAGTCTTTGTAGACACTAGCGCCAGAGTTCTTTATAACAATTTTTGTAAGAAACTCTACACTAAATACGTAGCTTCCGAGATTGCGTTGCGCTGGTGCCATTTCGGAGGCCACGCTAAGTAGATCTGGAGCACCGTCAGAGTCGTGACTGGTCGTTACCATTTGCGGTTTCGTGTGCAGCGAGCGAGTTTGACGGGGACGGCTCGTAGTGGCAAGAGAACACAACAATGGGC
This sequence comes from Dermacentor silvarum, assembly GCF_013339745.2. Taxonomy (NCBI): domain Eukaryota; kingdom Metazoa; phylum Arthropoda; class Arachnida; order Ixodida; family Ixodidae; genus Dermacentor; species Dermacentor silvarum. The sequence goes on from NC_051161.1 coordinate 68,992,990, forward strand.
CCGAGTCTACGGAGCGGACGACGTAGTGAGGTTAAGAATGTGGGTTCAGGGCAGGCATGCATGTTAATTGCGCCAAGTGCGCGTACGTTTAAAATTTGCGCACCGCTTGTGTCCACTCCTAATCTGGTAATGAAGCTTTGTTGGCAGCTTTCGCGCCTCGTGGACAGTGCGCAATTCACTTCTCAGGTCACCATTAGTAGGGTAATCCAGTCGGAATGAATGGACGAACGTGCTCCCTCGGATTCGGTGCCTAAGAATAGCAGCCAATTCGCTTAGCTGTATTCGTGTGCTAGGACAGAGTTCAGAGTTGTTGAACTGTCGTTGGGGTGAGGCAACAATGCGCACTCGGACTACCTTGCCCAAAAGTATCTGTGCATTGCCTACCGCTTTTTGGCGCTGGGGCCCCATGACCTGCGTAATTGGCGAATCATTCTTCCACGTTAAGCTGCATGCACTGTGATGAACAGACGGGAAATTATATATATATATATATATATATATATATATATATATATAGAGAGAGAGAGAGAGAGAGAGAGAGAGAGAGAAAATTATCGAGCAAATAAGAACAAATTTTGGCCACCGACATTGCCCAAAGTGGATAAATATGTGCTCGGCAAACGAAGCGGAGGACGTCATATTTGTTCTTCACTGTAGTACACTGATTGTTTTCGCCGCTTCCCCATGCGTATTAATCAATTGCGTCAAGTGCGGGGAGTCCTAAAATTTGCTCACTCCTTGTGTTCGCTCCTGATCTGCAAAATGAAGTTTCTTCGTCACTTGCAAAAAAATGAATCAAATGTAGCCGCTTTTGCTTCGAGCATCCTGAACGCGGCGCACTTTGCTTTTATGAATAATATGTGTGTTATGTACCCGTATCTCAGCTCATATTGCATTGCTTTATTCTTTTTTGTGCCATGTTTTGAGACAGTGTCGCACATGTATACTGATTGGCCCCATAATGACTCTGAACAGCAGGTGCTGACCTTTTCGTTAGAGCCAATTAACAAGTAGCCGTGGAGTGAAATGTCACTGGGCCCTTGGCCCGACATAACCCCTACGAACCGAGCCATCAAGGTTCTCTTAGGATTTTTCGTTAACACAGGCTTTGATTCAAGGCTGTGTATATGGTCTCGTCGTCGACATGGTCGCATCATACATCCCTATCTTCATTATAAACTTTTCTTTCTCTCCTCTTCCCGTTTCTTCTGAGCAGAGTATCAGGCTAGAGGACTATTACTTCAGGCCTCTCTTTCTGTATTTCCACTAATTAATTCTCCTATCTAGCTTTATGCCGTGTGTGTCTCGTTCCCAGCGATGCTCAAGTAAAATAATCAGCACAGCGCAGGGTCTTAGCCTCGGTCTCATGCTCATCTGCAGCCTGGTACCGTGATATCTGTGCTGAGTGAACTTGAAGGTGACGAATGTTGTGCATACTATAAAGGCTTCCTCCCGAACGCGAAGCAACACGAGGGCGTGCAATTGCATGGAAGGTGACGCTCAATTGTCAAATGAGAGAGTCGAGCGGCGCCGCGCCCTCAACCTCTGGGATACGAAATCATCTCCATTGGTATTCAAAGTTTACGAAATAAACCGCATGGTGCCCACACAGCAACAAGTTCTCGCAAGAGTTCGCAAATAATTCCTGAATTTAATTTATTAATGACTACACCTATGGTATCAAGGGCCCTTGGCCTTGTCTGGCCGGCTGCAACACTGTTACAAGGAGTGGCGAGCGTGGCACGAATTTCTGTGCGTAAAGGGCGCGTTACAATAAGGTGTGCTCTGCTTGCGCCGGCGCGTAGTTTCGTTGCTGATATTTCACGTCGTGCATAATATCAAACTCTGCCAATTCTTGTCACTAGCGACTCGCCTTAATTGGGGCAACACTCAAAGGATATACCAACCAAAAAACTGGACGGACGTTTTATGTATACTTTGGTTTATCGAACTTATACTTTCTGCGTGGGAGACAATTTACTGCTGCTTCAGATCGGCCGGCAATGTGTCTGCCAGACGCTGTTTAAACAAAAAGAAAAAGAAAAAAAGCAGCTTATTTTTATATCGTATATCACAACTTTTCCATCATAAACGATGATGTCGCTCGTTCGCAGCCATTTATCCCTCGTCGACTCTCCATTCACCGTCCCAACTGCTTTCCTCGCTGACACATTTCAGAAGCCTCGCGCCGCTACTCATTCGATTGCAAACACGGCGGCCACCTAGCTCGCTCACGTTGGGCGGGTAACTGCGTATGCAGCAGCAGGTGCTTTGGCTGCAAAGGCGAGCTAGTATTGGAAGACATGGCGGTCGCACACGCTTCGACCCATATTTGGCCCGAAACGTCTCTCCCGCAATATACCAGAAAAGCAGAGGCAGCGACGGGCCTTTTGTTCTCGGGGAGACTGGATGACGGCAACCCCACGTCGCGATTGCGGTGTTCTTTGTTTTTGTCGTTGATGTTATTTTGTTTTGTTTTTAAGCTCTTTATGCTTATGTTTCAAGCTTGAAATCCTTGCTGGACCCGTTCGTTGTTCTTATCAGTAGCAAGCGCGACAGGCGCCACGCGAAGAGTGAGTTTATTGCCGAGGAACGAGGAAAACGCGTATACACTGCTCCTATTTTGCGACCGCGCAGCGGGAAAGTCAGGAGATGCCAGAGCCGAACCGAGTACGTTACACGAGGATTACCTACTGTGAGCGTGCGCAGCAGACACGAACTCAATGCGCTGGGGCAACCAGTTGCAGCTATACGGTTCGGGTCGAATAAACTGAAACAGAGGACCGCTGGCACCCTACGCGGTGGGTCTATACTCTCTGTGAGGCGGACGTGTTCTTCGTTGGTCCAATGGGCTTTATGGTTTGCTACGTCTTTTAAACATCCAGCCAAAGCCCCTTCGCTGGGGCTTTGGCTGAATTGGCAACAATAAATATATTTCAGTAAGGATTTGCGTGTAAAGTGGGAACGCGTTCACGTTGATACACACTAAACATTTTCGCACCCTTAAGGGTGTTAAAATGGGTGTTTTCCGCATTTACACCCCCGTGCACACCCTTTTAGCACCCATTTTGTTAAAAACACCCTATCATATGGGTGTATACGGCACATAAGGTGTGAAGTTGCTCAAAGAAGGGTGTTAAATCGACGTCTGAAGGGTGTTGAACACAAGGATGCATGCATAAATCTGGCCATAAGAACGCGCATACGTCCGCGCAATGAGCCATGTGTCTATGTATGTCATTTTTTTTCTGAGATACTGATGTTACTGGCATGACGGGCACTCCAAAACGTATTGCCTTGAAAAGTAGACACATTCACTTGCAATTTCATGAAATATCATTAGATTTAGTTCTCACTGTGATACTACAGTGCAATTAGATACTTTTAATACAAACTGCAGTAGTTGAATGAAAACGCGCTAGCAACTCGCAAAATTTTGCAGGAATTTAGCGGTGCCCTTAACAGCCCAACAAAAAGTGGCGAACCCCGGTGAGATGTCTTTTTAAGCGATTCAAGGTAGTAATTAGACACGCAGGCATAAAAATTAGGCTAATTCACTTGTCAACCAACGAAGTCAGACAATCCTGCTTACGTAATTGAAGCCCATCATCGATATAGTTCATAAATTGTTCTTTGAATGCCAAGAACTGATGCCGCTAATTGCTTCAGTGTAATGAATTCCGGACTATGGAAATATGGAAAACCGAAACATGTACTGCGGAAGAACACAACTGTCACTCCTTTGGCAGACGCCACGAGTGATGTGAATGCTTGCGCCTCACACGTGGCACGACCAATAATGTAGCGCTCTTATCGAGCCACGATCTCGCTGAAACTTTATGCTGTGACCTGGCATGGTCTCCTTGATCGGACGCAGCTGGTATTTTGATCGTACCTGTAGAAGCGCGCTGATCGGCTCACTCACGGTCAAGATTTCTGCGATGCACTCAAAGTCATGCAGCCCAGACATCGTAAAAAAAAAAAAAAAAAAAACCGTAACGCTCGACACGAAACGTATTCGCCACTCCCAGCTCACCGGTACAGCTAGAGACCGCAACGAAGTGGCAGCAAGCACGCGGCCACGCCAACAAGCAAAGCTGTGAGAATAAAGGGGCAACGGCAGATAATTTTTATAGTTCGACTGAGTTCGGCGCAGCGTGATCTACGCGGCTGCGCCCTCCCGAATGAAAAGCGACCGGAACTGACGCTACGACGCTTTACCGTTGCCTAGACAACCCGGCGCGCGGCAGGGTGGGAAGGCGGAAGCTGCTACGTCACCTCATTGACTCTTGCTTCAAAAGATGCGTTGTCTCTTTTTTGTCTGTGTCCGCGTCTCGCGCTCTGGGAAATAATTTTAAACGTGCGATTGGTTTTATGTGCGGTCTAATCAGAGACGTGGTCCGTGCGTTGTGTATTAATCGTGCCCCACCTCAACTCAAAGCCTTGGCACGCGCTGGAAGATGGATCCACGGAAGCAGATACGAGCAGTTGCAACGTGCCCGGTGTCGGCGGTCGGTATACTACTGTCAGTATGGAAAGTTTCAGGCAAGTGTCCGTTCATTTGGTGTTTCTTTATTTGATTACGTGTAATTGTTGGCTGTAGAAGTATCTCATTGTGATCCGATAACATATTTCACTAATGTAAGCGCAAAAGCAGTTGCACGCAGTACTACGGCAAGATGGCTACCTCGATTGCCCCTGTGTGACTAGCAAGGTGGCTACCTCGATTGCCCCCGTGTGACTAACGTTTCTGTGGCCACGTCGGGCGTGGTGCACCTGCATAATCGCCGCTTTGTTTCTGAGCGCTTGAACTATCGGAAATGTGGGGTTCTTGCGAGTTCAGCGCGGCTTATAACATGGTCGTTCGTTTTGTGTCGAGTAGAAGTGACGACTGGCTTCGCCTTTCGAAAGTACCGGCGCAATATTGGCTCTCCCTCGCGCGCCCGCGTACTGCTGCTGCTGCTGCTTGCCGGACGCCTTCTTCAGCGTGTTTTGGGCTATCTTTTTCTCTCCGTTTGTGTGTGTGTGTGTGTGTGTGTGGTGTGTGTTAGCGCGCGCGTAGGTGTTTTGTAAGCGCTTTACGTGTGCGTGCATGCGTCCGTGCGTTTTTTCTGAGCGCTGTGTACGTGCGTTCGTGCATGTTTTTTGAGTGTTTTGTATGTGTGCGTGCGCGCGCGCGCGTGCTTGTATGCGGGTCTCTATGTGCTTGCGCGTGCCTTTTGTGTGAGTGCTTTGCATGTGTGCGTGCGCGCGCGCGCGCGTTGCTGCTTTGCGAGCGTTTTGCTTGTGCGCGCGTGCTTGTATGTGGGTCTCTATGTGCTTGCGCGTGCGTGCATTCGTGCGTGTTTTGTGAGTACTTAGCGTGTGTGCGTGCGCGCGCGCGTACGTGTTTTGTGAGCGCTTTGCGAGTGCGCGTGCTTGTATGCGGGTCTCTATGTGCTTGCGCGTGCGTGCGTTCGTGCGTGCGTGTTTTGTGAGTGCTATGTATGTGCGTGCGCGCGCGTGCTTGTGTGTGTGTGTGTGTGTGTGTGTGTGTATTGAATAAAGTCGGTAGTTTTACACGCAATAAACCTCTTCAAAAAAGTTTGGTGTCGAGCCACTCTGGAATATATGGAGGCGCCGGAGGACCAGTGGAAGGTGTAAGTTTCCTCCTTTTATTGCGATAGCAATTATATGGACACTCAAAAGCAGATTTCTGCCGTCGGCGTCGCCGTCGCCGTCGCCGTGAGGTTCCGTATGACGTCATTTGGAGATGAAATCGTCGCCGCGCGCCGAACGCTGTATGTGCGAGTGAAAAGGCGCGAGGGGCGCGTCTTTCACGGGGAGTGAACGCGCGGCGGAGAACAAACGCGCGTTCTGCGCCGTGCTCGCTTAAGGGCTGCAGAAGTAGGCGTCTCTTTTCTCCTTTACAATCACCATATATGTAGAGCAAACGCGCCTTCTTCAGACGCGCGAGAGGCCGTGGGGGAGGGGGAGGGAAGGGAGGCGACGTTTAGCTGCGGCACCAAGTGCCTACTTATATCAGAGGCTCCAGCAACAGTCACCAACGCCGCACGCATTTTGAGCTAACGCGGGCAAAACGCCGATGGCGTCGACAACAGTTCTGCGTGTTGTTGCTACCAAAGCCGCTCACCTTACTTCGTATGACATTGCTGTGTTGCTATCGCATTCATTGCTTCGCCCTTAGGGCGAAACTGTGACATTTTTTCCCCCCTCTACCCTGATGAATCCACTTCCTTGATTGTTATTGTGAAATAAACGTTTCATCAACAACATAAATACATGAATCAGAAATCCGGAAAGTGTGTTTCACGATTACACTAATTTCGATCGTGAAACGTGTACCTTGGGTTAGCCCACATTTCCTTGAAGTAGGCAACTGCTTATGAGGCGGCGACGGGCGAAATGCTGCCGCCCTTTTCGCCCGCACAAAAAATGTTTTGCCTACAAATGCAAAAACGCCAGTGTCCCGTGCATTGGGGGCACGTTGAAAAACCCCTAGGGGTCAGGATCAATTCAGAGTCACCCGCTATCCCGTGCTCCTTAATCAAATTGTCGTTTTGACACGTAACACTCCCGAATTCAAGGAGACAACTCCTTAAATTGTGAATAGCTGGTTATTTGCGATATTCCGCATATAGCAATTGGTTTAAGCAGCTATTACTGAAGATATGAAGTGCTAAGATTTAGGTCTCTCTGGGGTGGTCCTCATGCCCTTCGAAAATTGTCCTCTATAGCCCAATTATAATTCGTAAAAATGGAATTTATAAGGCATGCCCTCGGACTCGAGAATGTGTTTGATTGAGCTGTAGGTTTAATTGAGAAGGTTGCAGTGAGTCCAATAAATTTTTTTAATGCTTTCTCAGTAGGAGTGTCAAAGTGTAAAAAAAGCGTATGTGTGTGTGTAAATTGTTGAAAGCGAGTCATGTGGTGCAGGTGTGCGTGTGTGTGTGTAAGACTTCGCTCCTCGAAAGGGCAGGACTTGTGTAAAGTGACTTGTTGAACAACACTTTGCAAATGTGGTGAACATGGTTTAAATAATGGATTTGAGACCTGCAAGGAGTTGTGACATTCTAACGCATTCCTCTTGCATTTACCACGGATTTGCCACTGAATTGTACAACTCTCTGGTGCTGTTTGGCCAGAAAAGGCAAGGAAACAATAATTAATCAAATTTGCTTCATTCACACTATTTATAGCCAACATAGTAGCCCAAGTCACTAGTGTGATCGAGTATATATTTGCAATGTGGCACTAAGATTACTCATTACATTCAACTTAGCCGCTTTCATAGCTGGTAATAAACTTAGTGAGCACTAAAAGAAATATTAAACAATAGAAATACCGCTGGCACAGCACTGGCAACAGTGTATGAGCAGGCAAACGTATATGTGTGTGGAAATTTCAATGCAATGAACTTTCACTACAACATCTGTGGTATGAGGCTTCTTTTTCTCAGTAAGCTGTACCGAGTCCATACTTTGATTTTTCTCTTGCCAACCAAAATCACCTTTATTGCCAGTGATCTTGTCTCTCGTTCTGGTAGCATTTGTTTATGTGGAACTAAAAATGTCATTTCTTGCAGGTCATCCAGATGACAGCCTCACAATTCGCAGCCTTTGTGCTCTCCATCAGAAACCCATCAGGGGCAAGCCACTTATGTTTGCCTTCAGACAAGACAACATTGTAAGTAGATATAGGCGTGTAGTCGAATATTCTGAAACAAGTTTCCATTTAATACTGTGAGGCTCCTTTGATAGCCTTAGGTTCATATTTTGTGCAGTTGTGTGTATGCAGTTTTTAGATATTGCCGATGGCACAGTGCACATTGCAGATATGACGACTATGAAGTATATACTTGCAATTTCATCATTGCCTTTCATAATGAAGTTTTTCTTTTGTGCAAGGATATTCAGAGATTGGGGCATTTCAGCATCATATTCTGTATTGTGCATTCAGTGCTCATTTCAAGTTACCCTCCTCCTACCAATTTATTTGCGGGAAAAGAGTATTTGTTTACCCTCTGCAATGCGATTCTTATTTGCTCATTGCGTCAAACTCCTCTACCTTTAATTATCACATAATTATCACAACCTCAAAATTTCGGCTGTTATTGTTTTGAAAACAGTATCAAAATCAAAATGTGCTAGATTGCTATCAAGACTGCAAGGGAATTGAAGAAATTGCAAGAAACCGTGGCTTCTTATGGTAGTTGAAAACCTCTTTTCAGCAAACCATGTGCCTATTTCGTTTACTGAGCTGCTCATGAAATTCGCAAGCATGTTTGATTTAACACAGTCGTTACAGGAGAAGAGAAAAAAAAGATTAACAGGAGCACTTTTCATGAGGATGCAATGCTTTTGGATATTCTCCAGGTGGCAAAATGTACATTTAGGAGAGAGAGTGACCTGGAATCGGAGAGGGTGGGGCAGGGAGCCAATTTGCAGCCATTGTGACTCATGCATGTAGTGGCAACACAGGATGAGAAATAGTTGTGGCACTGCGGTCTAGTAAATAGGTCAGCACTTACATAAACTCCCCCACAGTGAGGGGGAAACGTAGGATATGTTGTCCAATAAAGATGGTGCTTTTAGGAGACAGCAGGAAATTTTAGGCTCTAGTTGAGCAGCTACAATATGAAGGACCACGTAAATTGTAGGAAGCCAACATAAACTGAGTAGAAGGACATACGTCACTGTTCAGAGCACGAAGTAGAAATTCGGAGCATCAGGAAGGATTGTAAGTATAAATAAGGGAATAGTACTTGTCAGCGAATTGCCTAGCTAACAAGGGCAAAAAATAGTTGGCAGGACGTTCTATATGTTCCAGGGAAATGTGCTGAAACACTGATTCTTACTCAGTCAGTAAAGAATATACAACAATAAATAAAAATAACTACGTATACAGAAAAGGCCTTATAGACTGCAGTGGAGAGTTGGACATTGTTGAGCTAGATGCAAGTACTGCTTTGCTACTGTAATGCAGGGCAGGTGAGAATGCACTTGGGGGTTTTGTCATTTTCGTCTGTTGTGCACTCTCTCTGTACAATAGTGCTCTTCGTCTCGGAGTGTATAAATGGTGCATTCAAAACAATTCTCATGCCTTGAGCACAGCAGTCTTATTGTGTCTTCTCCCATGAAGTCTCCTGCTGCAGTGCTTCTGAAGTGTAATGCACAACTACATTGCAGATTTTATATTGTGAGTTTTATATTGCGGTCACATCCATGCTCCTGGAGAAATGCCCATTGCTAAGAGATGTCGTTGGTAGAGTCTACATTTTATGCTCTTATTTTCCATAGTGAAAAGGCTACTGTATATTCATTTTTGCTTCTATGCCATTTTGTATTCACGATGACTTAGTGATCGCGGTTTCTAAATTTGAAAACTGGAACTTTTGCCCAATTGAGCTGTGCCTTGTGTTCGGTCACAATAATTAGGGGTGTTGTTTTCAGAAGCTTGTTGCCTTATCAAATTCCCCGCAGTGTATAGGATCGTAATGAAATGTAGAGTCAACTCTCATGATTCTGTTATTTTGCTAATGCAGGAAGCAGGATTCCAGCACAGCCATCTCCTGCACTTATGGTCAAGATGCTCAGACAATGGAGTCCCTGTTCCTTGTGGTTAACCGTGAACAGTATTCTCGCTTTTATGAAAGCTAAAGGTGATTTCCTGCATAAATTAGAATTTTGCAGCTCAAATGTATACACTTTATTCTAATTTGAATCAACTAATATATGCTGTTTAATACTTTTATACTGTTTGATACAATCATTTCTTGTTGGAAAATATTAAGCATGATGTTTAACATTTATTTATGCATTACTGGCTGATGCATGATGGCCTGTGTTTAAAAAATGTGAACTCACACATTTGAAGCTTCATTCAGTAACCAGAGTATGGCTGATTTAATAAACATTATTTGCTCATTTATGTACAAGCCCTAATCTTCCATTATCGCACCAAGTACAAATAATTTAGAAATTGGCAATGTATCATCCGCATGTGGCCAGTAGAGTACCTTAATGAACAGTGGTTTGTTTTTATAAGGCCGCCATTGATACGGCACTTCGCACCTAAACAGTAATAAATCTGGCATATTTAGGCTGTCTTGCAGTAGAAAAAAACATTTTCAAGCAACATATTTTATAACAGACCATGCATTGCCTTCGCATTACAAAATTTAAGGAAACCAGAATTGTAATCGGAAAATCTGCTACACAGCATTTTAGCTCAGAGAACTCTATTTACATTTGAAAAAAAATGATTTAGGTGGGAAAAAAATTTTCTTGCTCAAGGAATCTTGTTGAGGAGCGAAAATTCATCTTGATGCTCCTGGATCAAACCTTATTTAAAGCAAGTTCATGTGTGAAACATACGGTGTTTCAGTATATCAAAAATGTGCGCCAGTCAAGCTTTATATCGACTTTCCAAATCAGCTTTTCACAATGATTTGCCATGACATTGGTGTACAAAATAACAGGGTGTGTTTCTTGTGTGCTTGCTCTGCATTTCATGTACTTCCCTAATTGACCTTTGCAATATATATATTTTTTCAAGGCCACCAAAACTAGAATTTTTGTACCTGAAATTTAATATTGAAAATTTATTCCTTTAAGTGGCACCAAACAGGCTGTTTTAGGGTTACCATATATACAGGTTGTTTCAGTTAACTTAAGCTAAACATTAAATAAATGCAAATGCTACGTAGCTGGACAGAACCAAGGTAATGTTGTTCGCCGTCGCTTGGAGATACTCAGACTATTTTTTGTACTCGGCCTAATTCGATAATTAGACCTAATTATTTATTCAACTTCTCAATTATTATAATTAGATGAAAAGTGTCAATGAGTAAATTGTAGAGCAACATGAGAAACTCCCAATACAGCTTTCTGTTGCTCAATACGTGCAACATAAAATGGTTTTTCCGAGCGTGAAAGAAGCCCGTGAATATACGCAAAATTTTCGTCCGACTGGCCGCTCGAGGCACTTTATGTGTATTCGCGGGCATCTTTCACGCTCGGAAAAACACTTTTGTGTTGCACGTATTGAGCAACAGAAAGCTGTATCGGGAGTTTCTCATGTTGCTCTATACAATCTTCTAATTGACACTTGTCATCTAATTATAATAGTTGAGAAGTTGAATAAATAATTAAGTCTAATTAGGCGGAGTACAAAATATAGTCTGAGTATCCCCAAGCGACGGCAAACAATATTACTTTAGTTCTGTCCACCTACGGAGCATTTGCATATTTTTAAAGTTTGTCCCAAGTTAACTGAAACACCCTGTATATAGGACAGATTTGATCAGTTATATTAAAAAAACATTTTTGTAGGAAATGTAAATTTTCATGTACTTACAAATGTATTTGGTGATTGCACATTTTAGGTTGTTATGTATGTATTATGTAGTTATGTATTCTAGCATGGAATAAATATATTTACTTTCCTTGAAAATGCAGTATCATATATGTCTTGCTGGTTCGTATTACATTTTATATGGATATGTAAAGCGTAATAACCATTGATGTAGATATACACGCTCAGAAGTTATAGTTTGCTAGGTTGCATTTGTGCAGTGAAGACAGGTTTGGCCCTGAATTACTAATATTTATTGTCATCCACACGTATAAATGTTGTGTATGCCTATCGAAACTTCAAGCTTGGCTATCGGACGCCGTGCTTGGTAGCTGAACTTGAACCTTCTGGCACACACGAGTTATGCCTGGATCGCTCTATATAGTCATAATTCAAGGTATGTACAGCTGAGCCTGCCTTCCCTATACTGTAGAAATAAAGGGTGTACACCCTTTCAACACCTATGAAAATGGGTGTTAATGAGGACTAACACCCTAACACCCTTCATAATTTTTGCTGGACACCCTTCCTCTAGGGTGCTATATTAGCACCCCAACGGTAGGGTGTAGGAAACAGCACCCTTAGGGTGTCCGTCTGGCGACAAACTGATTTACACCCTTAAGGGTGTTAAAATGTTTAGTGTGTAGGCACTCCCGCTCAGTAACCGAATAATTATGTTGCGACGGAGAAAGAAGGCGGCTGGCGTAAGCTATGACATGACTTGTGCCACTGTGTATTTGAGAGAGGATAGCACCAATGTCATGGACACTTGCGTCGGTGAGAAGCTTTGTTCTTGCAGCTGCGTCAAAATGAGACACCACTGGTCGTGATGTGAGGGCAGATATTAGGGCGTTCGTTTGTTCCGCACCACAAGAAGGGGCACCATTCTTTCTGAGGAGGTCAACGAGTGGCTGTGCAATGTCCGCGAAGTTGATGACAAAGCGCCCGAAAAAAGAGCAGAGCCCAGGAAAGCTGCGGACCTTTTGAGAAGAACGCGACACCCGGAGCTCGTGGGCAGCAAGAATTTTGCCAAGGTCTAGTTAGACACCGGTAGCGTCGACAAGGTGGCCTAAAAGTTTGACCTGACGAAGGCCGAGAACGCACTTGGAAGAGTTGAGGTGGAGGCCAGCGCGGAGAAAAACATCAAGAATGTCAAGAATGGCCGCCAGGTGGCTTTCAAACATGGATAAGAAAACAATCACATCGTCCAAGTAGCAAAGGCAGGTCGACCATTAAAAACCCCGTAGAAGCAAGTCCACCACGTGATTTAAAGTTGCAAGAGCATTAGACAAACCGAAAGGCATGACCTTAAATTGGTAGAGACCGTCAGGGGTGATAAATGCGGTCTTCTGGCGGTCGCGGTCATCGACAGAACTTTGCCAGTATCCATACCGGAGGTCGAGCGATGAGAAATACTTCGCAACATGGAGAAAGACGAGAGCATCATCAATTCGTGGAAGAGGATAAACCTCTTTCTTAGGGATCCGATTGAGGTGGCCGTAAGCGATGCAAAATCGCGTGCTATTGTACTTCTTTATAACAAGCACGACAGGTGATGCCCAAAGGCTTGAGGAAGGCTCTATAACATTTTTGGCAAGCATTTTCTCTACCTCGTTCTGTATGACTTGGCGTCCAGAATGAGACACGCGGTAAGAGCGTCGGTGAAAAGGACTGGCGTCGCCAGTGTCAATACGATGGGTTACGACTAGTGTCCGTACAGAGGACGATCGTCGACGTCGAAGATATCGATATAGGAGGCTAGAACAACGGGAAGAGGTTCGACTTGGGAAGGTCGCAGGTCCGTAGATATCATTTTGTCAAAAAATTACTTAATCGGCGTGGTCATGGAAGGTAGGGCCACAGGCTTAGCGTCAGGGGCGAAAACAAACATTGTGCAGTCCTCCAAGGGAGAAAGTTCTGCGTGTGAGATCCTTCGAGGAAGAACTTGGGCGGAAGTAGAGAAGCTGAGAACCGGAAGGAATGATATGTTGGTGTCCACAGCTGCAAGGCTGTGCGGAAGAGTGAGGCTGCGGGTGAAGATTACATCAATAAACAGAGCTAGCACATAGCCGCCATCAGGGAGTGACGGGAACGGCTACATAGGCACGTAGCTGGCAGCTTGAGGTGGAAGCCGAAGAAATTCAATGTAACGTAGGCGAGGGTGATTGGTAGAGGCGACATCAAGGCGCAAAGGCAGTTTGAGCTGTAGAACACCAGTAGAGTAATTGATGAGGGCTGAGTGAGCGTTCAACATGTCGATGCCAAGCATGACATCGTGTGGGCAATCGTTTAGAACAGCGAAGACAACAGAAACGTGGTGGCCGACAACAGTAACGCGGGCAGTGCACATACCAAGAATGGCTGTTCGACTTCTGTCAGAGTCACGAACTGTAAGGGACACGGCCGGCGTAACATTTTTAGTCAGCAGCTGAGCGCAGCACTCATTACAGTCATATGAGCCCAAGTGTCAATAAGAGCGGTAACGGTAAGGCCATCACCAAAAATGTCGCAGTTTCGCCCGAAAGGCGAAGCATCAATTGCGATAGCAAATTAGTAGAGAGCTATACGGAGTAGGGATAGTAGTTTTAGCGGCTGAATAAACTTTCACACATTCGTCTACTAACTGAATTAATTAACAAGCATGGTGTCAGCGCGCACAAGCAAACATGAATAGATCACACTCGATGACCGGAGGCAATCACTGTCAAAACGTTGGCGTGAGCAATCGCAGCCGCAGCAGCGAGTGAAGGTTCGTGCGGTCTATCGCTTCAACGGAAACTGAGCGGCGAAAGCACCGCGCATACAAAGGTAAGAGCCGTGGGGAGGGAGCTGCTCCTTCCGCGTGGAAGATTGAGTCGCCAGTTCCCCTTGCGCCCGGTCGCAAAATACGCATTTGGTGCCGCAGCTTAAACGTCGCCTTCCTCCCGCCCCCTCCCATCCCCCCACGATCCTTCGCACAAAGGCAGACGTCGCGCTTGCTCTCCGCCGTGCGTTCGCTCTCCGTGACGCGCGCTTTTACTCGCGCATACAGCATACAGCGCGCAGCGACGATTTATTGCACTTTATACGGAACCTCACGGTGACGACGATGGCGACGGCAGAAATGCGCTTGGAGTGTCCATATAATTGCTGTCGCAATAAAACACCAAACAAGTTGCGTCTTGAATTAACGGTCGGTAGGGGTGTTTCGGTTTGGGTCTTCAATGCAGCTTGGAGTGCCTTGTTTCCCAAAAAGCTGGAGTGCCTTGTTTCCCGAGAGGTGTGCGGAGTAAGCTGGGGACGGAGAAGGGCACCGTTGTGGTGAGGGCACCTGACGACCCTGAGGTGACGGCGAGCTACTTGACCAGTCTCCCTGACTGGTGACTTCGGTGTACAGTGGGTCTGAGCGTGGAGACGAACGGCGAGGAGGTCCAGAGGCGGTAATCACGGAAGCTTGGTCGGGAATACTATCGGTTGCGACAGTGGCAGGAAATGTGGCTTACGCGCGAGCAAGAGAAGGAGATTGGTCAATTGTCTGGCGTGCGCGTTCAGAAGGATTTCTGCAGCGTGCTGGGAAACGAGGAACCGAAGCAGCAGCAGCAACAACTGGGGTGTAGTGGTGGGGAGTGTTTTGACAAGTAGGACACATGGGGTGATGGGTGTGACTAGAAGTACCTGGAGGCACAACGCGTATATTGGCAACCTCTGGACGCACAACGGCTTGAATAAGAGATATGGTTGCAAGCCATGGCCTCTAGTTCTCGGCGGACAATCCTTGTCAGATTGTCAGAAGTCGAGAGCGGATGTGGCGTCACCGGATCGTCGCATGAGGAAGTCGCAGCGGTATTAAGGAGGGGGTCAAAGCGCTGAGTAATCCGTCTGCTTTTAGCCTGCTCGAACCACCAACATTCAGTGATGACGGACTCAACCGTGTAGAAGTTCTTGCATAGAAGCAAGTGAACGGCATCGCCCGCGATGTGTTTTAACGCATGCCCGAACTTGTTCGCCTCGGGCATGTCTTGGTCAACTTTGCCGGCACAGGGATACCGCGGCTTCAAAATATACGTGACGTAGGACTCCATGGCCGACTGAGCTCGTGACGGGAGTTCTTGTCTCGCTGCCAGCTTTCGTCCAACTGATCGGACAAACAACTCGCGTAGCCTCTGCTTGCAGACGTCCCAACTTCACAGTTCTTCGTGCGTGGTAAACGAGACGCGTTCTGTGACTCTTAGATGAAATATTATGTTCGCAAGCATCATCGTCTCATCCCACCTGTTGTGGTCGCTGGCGCGCTCGTGTAATGCGAGCCAAGCTCACACGTCATTGGTGTCCGTGCCGCCGAATGTTCCGGGGTCGCGGGGATGCGAAAGGATGACGGTTGACGGAACTGCTGCGGACTGCGTACACTATGCACTGTCTTCGGGCACCATCGTGCACACACGATGGCCCGAGGTCACGGCAACCGGGCACTGCAACAGACGCCAGAAGACCCAAGTCCTGACACACTACAAACTTACTACGATATACTGCAGCACTACCACCTTTCGAGAAGAACGATGCCGCCACCCCACCCATCCCTCACCAGAGCTGAAACCACGACCTGGAGGCAACTCCAGACCAACACCTATCCTCACCTCACGCTCCTTCACGCGATGTACCCCACCCTTTATCAGCCCCTTTGTCCTTTCTGTACAGAGCAAGCTACCCTCTACCACACCACATGGGCTTGCCAAAAAAAGTTGTCGCAGTTTCACCTGAAAGGTGAAGCATCAATTGCGATAGCAAATTTGAAGAGAGCTATACGGAGTAATGATAGCAGCTTTATCAGCTGTATAAACTGCAGCAGCACCGGCAACACGCAGAACTATTGTCGACGCCGTCGGCGTTTTGCCCGCGTTCGCTCAAAATGCGTGTGGCGTTGGTGACTGTTGCCGGAGCCTCTGATATAAATAGGCACTTGGTGCCGCAGCTAAACGTCGCCTCCCTTCCCTCCCCCTCCCCCCCACGGCCTTTCGTGCGTCGGAAGAAGGCACGTTTGCTCTACATATATGGTCATTGTAGAGGAGGAAAGAGAAGCCTACTACTGCAGCCCTTAAGGGAGCACAGAGCAGAACGCGCGTTTGTTCTCCGCCGTGCGTTCACTCCCCGTGAAAGCGCGTGCCCCTCGCGCCCTTTCACTCGCACATACAGCGTTCGGCGCGCGGCGACAATTTCATCTCCATTGACGTCATACGGAACCTCACGGCGACGGCGACGGCGACGCCAACGGCAGAAATCTGCTTTTGAGTGTCCATATAATTGCTATCGCAATAATATCCCCAATAACTCCCCAAATCGAAACGCAACGCACGAGCAGTGGGAGATGGTGCTGACCAGCTCGGCACTGGAGGATCAGCGAAAACTTATCGCCAGAGCCGAAAGTGCTGCCACCGCCGCTGGGGCCCTGGACTGAAGGCTCCACCCACCACGGAGATCGACGCTTCTCCGTGCCTCATCAAAATAAAGTTTTGTCTCTCTCTCTCTCTCTCTCTCTCTCTCGGGCATCATCACGGGACAAACGTGGGGTCTGCCATGGAGAACCAGGACCGGGTTGTAATTAGCGTACTCCGCACCTTCCACCAAAAGATGTTACGAGGAGTATTTAATCGGCAGTAGCTGGTTGGTACTCGTCAAGAGAGAGAGAGAAGCTACACAACACAATAACATAGGCTTGCTTGCTCGCTAGCCTCCGAGAATGGTTTATACATACTATGGCGGATTGGCCTAGAATCTGATGATTTAATAAAACAATATCCGAGTCTCCAAAGAATCATTATTGAGAAATTTTGAATGGCTACTACGGCACCATTTCGAAAAATTTCGACCTCTGGGTGGTTTAGGGGCCCTTTAAGAATTTAGCAACGAAATCGTCCCGATTCAATTACATACCCCAGAACAGCTTCCACCCAGCTGGATAGTTTATTTATTTAATTATTTTCGCTTGTTTATTTTTTTTATCCTATTACCGCCAGGCTCGTGGCCTAACCCCCACAGTACGTTTGTGCCATTAAATAGGGCATCATCATCATCATTATCGCCTATGTCGCGCCAGAGGATGGGTAGTTACAGAGAGGAAACATTATGTACCACTTAGTAGCTGGAAGCAATGACAACAGTACTTACCTCACCATGACTGTGAGCGCAAGCATGAGGACGAATGCAGCTTTCACAGCCGACATCGTAAGGCTGGTTGCTGCACAAGTTCTCTCGGGTAGATCTGCGGTAAGACTGCGGTAAGATTTCAGCGTATTTAAACACGGACTGTGACTCAGGAATTGCAAAACATCGACCCACGCATCTCATTACTTTCTTTCAGCCACAGAATTTCGAAAAAGAAAACATATCGGTTTCTGTGACAGTTAAAGAGGGGGATACATGTAAAATATGAATAATAATGTACTTTGCCCACAGGAAGCAAAATCTGCGCAGCGACACTTGGAAAAATAAGCAGCTGGTAGAAGATAACACAGTGCGAAAGTCGGTAAACAAGGAAATGCAAGTATGCTTGAGTAATCATACATTGTCGCTGCATCACGATCTCAGCAATGAAACATTCTTCAGTTTTTCTAACAAATAAGAGAATTAGGTTTTGAACGCTTCGTCTTTCCCAGTCAAAAAAGCATAACAGAACATTTCCGTTGGTCTTATTTTCGTCCTGTCGTTGGACTTCCTGTAGTCTGACGTCTGTAGCCTGACGTCTTGAGTTCGTAATTATTTTGAAACAAATACGACGACAGAGAGCGCTTTAAGGCAATACTAAAAATGTTCAAAAATGTAAGAAAAAATAAATTAAGGCAGTTTAACGCTTGTGAAATCTGATGAAACAGCGGAGCTCTCGAGCGTGGGTGTATAACGTATATGGGGTATGACGCTCGCCTTCGGACTGTGGGTACCCGGGTTCAAATCCCGCTTCTCTCTGTTTCTTTCTCCATCTCTTTTTGTCACCCATAGGAAGTTGTGTTACAATCGTCGGTAAAACGCAATCATATGAATCCCATAAATACATGTTCTGCAAGCGCGGGTGAATAGCCTAGTGGTTATGACGCTCGCCTTCGGGCCATGGGTACTCGGGTTCGAATCACACCTCTCCAATAAAGTGTATTTTATTTATTTGTATCTTTCTCTCGCTCTCTCTCTGCACCTCCTCTCCTCATTTCAGACTCTCTCCACTGCGCTCGAAACCGCGAACACCATCGCTCAGTAGGGATGAGCCTCGACCTTAAACAGCTCCACCGTTAAAATGAAAAAGTCCTTAAAGTCCGGGATTCGAATGTACTACTTAGCATTCATGAAACCAGTATCATCATATGCGGTTACACATACTTTTGGCGTATCAACAATAGGATGCTATGTCGACGCTGGTGCTTAGATTACGCACATCGTTAGGGGAGGCGCGCCCACATAGCGCAACTTCAACTGACGCCTCTTTGGAACAGCAAAAGTGCTGTTATTATCAAAAAGTACTGTGGGAAGTGCTGGAGTATTGATCTTATATTAAGATATCTTTTTCAGATAAACGAGAAATTGACAACGGCGACCACCGCTGGGATGCGGCCCTGAAAAGTTCGAAACTGGAAGACCAGCTCTGTGCCATCCGGCAAGCCGAAGATGCCGCCAGAGTCCAAGGACTTCGAGCCGACACTGAGGCCACTAAAACCAAACTGCCGGCTCTTTCAATAAGTTAATTTCTTCTTTCTTCTTGATTAAGCACTTCATGCATGACACCCTCACTTAATGCTCTGGGGGCCTTTAGGTGCAATAAATGAAATGATGCCATCCACTCATTCGAATATTTCGAAATCACCCACATGATCCTGAAACCATGTTTCGGCAAGCGCAATGATTATCACAGGC
The DNA here is from genome assembly GCF_013339745.2 of Dermacentor silvarum. Classification (NCBI taxonomy): domain Eukaryota; kingdom Metazoa; phylum Arthropoda; class Arachnida; order Ixodida; family Ixodidae; genus Dermacentor; species Dermacentor silvarum. The sequence goes on from NC_051161.1 coordinate 69,012,217, forward strand.
CATGTATAAATCGCGGGTCGCTAGAAATCAGATTTATTAATAACGCTTCTTTATAGTGTTGGAATGATAATGGTCAAACCTTATTGTGCGAGGATGGCTCACTGGCCTAAAGAGTAGAGGAACAGGGGATAGGGAAGTGGACAAGATGGCCAGCTGTCGAGAGGTGCTCCCACAATGCAGCAAACGGAGGATTCCAGACACCATAGCAAACTCTTATAGGGTGTCAGAAAAGAGCGCGTAATCAAAGCGCGCGCCGCGTGTCACGCAAGCCAGCGAAAGAACGCGCCGGCCCCGGGGCAACTTCAACAGAGGGGGAGAGCGCATATGCCTCAACAGCCGACGCCAACAACGGAATCTAGAAGCATCTGCAAGTCACGCGTAGGCGCCGGTAACCAGAGAGAGAGAGAGCGCCGAGACACCTTCTCACCCTGCGAGTCGAGAGAGATAGGAGGAGGAAAAACTTTATTTAAAATTTCAGACAGTATACGATCTGAAGGCCTTGGCTTCTAGGTGGCCTCGGTTGAGGCGACCTGCAGAGCCCAGGTCGTGAGATTTTCTTGGATGGTCTTGTCTTCTGACCTCAAGAGAGCCTCCCAGGCTTCCTCCGAGGGAGCTGGCAGTAGTTTTTTCGGAGGGGGCTTGGCAGAGCATCCCCATAAGATATGATTTTGGGTGGCCAGCTGGTTCTGAACTTCTGACCGCAATTTATAGAGGGAGAGATTACTACAGCCCGAGCGCGCGCCAACAGGGTGAGTCACCCCCCCCCCCCCCCCCCTCGACGACGCTCCGAAGGTGGCGGTTGAAGATGCGGGAATTGAGTAGAAGATTCCCAGGCTTTGGCCATGCTACGGGATCACGACTCCAATGGGAAGGTTCGAGAATGCCCGTGGAAGCTATAAAAACATCGTGCGGGAATCAGAAGAGGGATCAGACCGCTCCGGTGAAGAGATGTAACGTGAAGACTGACCGTCTGTGGAAGAAGGGGATTCCCCGGCAAGCTAGTCGACGAGTTCATCGAGCGTCTGCATTTCTGGAAGAAGTTCCTTCGTCGAGATTTGCCTCGAGCTACGCCGAGATCGTCCGGCTCAAGACCAGCACGGGTGAATACGATTGGACACTTAATGTTCCTATTCATCCTGTACTTTATGTGTTGGACTGTTAGTGCTTGTCGTTAATTATTTTCCTGTGTTTTTGTGAATACTCCTCTGAATTGTATTGTGATGTGTCTAGCCTAAGTGCGCACGTGTGTGTGTAACTGCCTTGTGTGAAGAATATTCCATTTTGTTGTTTCTCTGCTGTGTATCCCGCTTTATTTTTTATATAACAATTAATGAAGGGTCCCGGCGCAGTCTCTGACTATTGGACCCTTGTCTTTATATCATTTCTTGTGTATATAATTGTATGAACGAATAATAAACTGAAATAAACTCTCGGAATATGGTTGCCATTGAGATGCAATATGATGCTTGGTGGTATATCGGCCTTATTGAGTTATATTTAATACAAGCAGGAGCTCCGACATCTGAGCTACGCAGGGAAGTCCTCCGACTGTGGTATACTCTTGTACTATGTTTACTGCTTCCTGCAGTGCGTCTTGAACAGCACCGTCTGACCCTGTGGTCACCCAGATCGTCACATCATTGGCGTACACAGCGTGCTGCACGTTCCGGAGTTTGTGAGCGGTGGTAGCTTTGCCATGGCCACGTTGAACAGGGTGGGTCACAGAACCGAACCCTTTGGTGTGCCTCTTCCGGAAAGTTTTATCATCTCTGACCGAATTTCACATAGGCCAATGGTGGCCGAGCGTATATATAATGGCTGAGACATAATCCTAGATGCGTTTTCCGCATCGGAAGGATACAAGATTGTTAAGAATGAGGTCCTGTGAGACGTTGTACTGGGAGCTGTACTGGTAGCTGTACTGGGAGCATCCACAACATCCTCCTTAAGTTGTAGCAGTATGTCCTGCGCAGAGAGACCTAATCGATAGCCGAATAAGGTGTTGGGGAAGAACTGGTTCGCCTAGAGGCAAGGCTGGAGGCGCATAAGAACTACGTGTTGGAAGAGTTTGCCGATAGACGAAGGCAGTGAGTTGGGTCTGAGATTTTGGAGGGACAAGTGTGTTCAGGGTTTCGGAATCAAGGTAATGTCGACGTGTCGCCATGCTTGTGGAAGCGTGCCGTTTTTACAATTGTCGTTGTAGTATGCAGTGAGTTGCCGGATGGCCAGGTCGTCGAGGTTGCGTAGTAGTGCATATTGAATGCCGTCTACTCCGACCACGGTGTTACGTTTTCTACACTGTAGAGCTGCCCCTACTTCTGTCTCTATAATATCGGTGTTCAAATGGGTTTCTTCCTCATTTGGATAGTCTTGTGCTCGATCTGTTACCTGTAGCGATGTTTCTCTGTTGCAGTGTTTGGAGGAGAGCATCATCATCCATTTGTTCTTTGTGGATGATAGTGCGGACGGTGTGGCGGTGTACGTTTTTGTGTGCGTTGGGTTCAGGAGTTAGCTGAGGAGGGACCATGTTTTCGATGTACTTAGTGTGCCATTAAGACGATCGCAGAGTTGTGCGAATTGCTATCAGTAAGGTTGATGGCGTATCCTTCCGCTTCTGCTGTGATCCGCCACGATTCTATGTTTCAGGCCTATGGTTGTGCCGCTGCGTTCTTCCATCGTTTCGTTCAGGCCTCTTCGTGCCTCCAGATGTGGAGCAGATATGAATTGTAAAAGTACTGAAAGTTGGGCGAGTTGGTAGCTATTCATCTTAGTGTGCGCGCTGCAGTTTCAAGTGGAGCAGATGTCTGTACACATCCGGTGTCTCCATTGTTGCAGTGAGTTGCTTGGTGGTAGCTTTAAAGTCTGCTGTAGCTGTTGTATCCATTGGTGCAGACAGGGTGTGTCGTGTTGTTCAGGCTTGGTTTTGTTCTGTCGAAAGGTGTCCCAGTTCGTTATTTTGATGGCACATTCTGGGGTGCATGTAGCCAGCAGTTGAACTTCTGTGGCTAGGATGCTGTGGTCACTGCCCAGGTTGTCCATTAGGTTGTTCCAGGAGCACTGAGTCGACCCCATGACCCTTGGTAGGTCGGGGCAGGAATCCCTGCTTACCCTTTACACTGTTAGTGTTCTGGTTGGTGTGTCAGGTTGTCAGCAGAGTCAATCGATGAAGGGTTATGGCGTGGGCTAGACGGTGGCCTTTTGGAGCTCCTCTTTTGTACCCCAGGCTGGATGGGAGGCTAGTAAATTCCCCCAGAATAATCAATTTGTTGGCTTGTTTGCTGGCGGCCGAAAAAAGCTGTCCGAACTCGTCCCGTCGAGATTTAGGGGCGCTGTAGATGTTAAGTAAAAACAGGCTGGTTTGATCTCGATTCCTATGTACAATTTGTAAGAGCACATGCGAAATACGGGAGCGGTTGAGCATGTCCTCGATCACTGTGATTTGTTTGGACACAAGTATGGCAGCTAGTGGTGGTTTGTGGAGTCGTGCTTGTCTGTTTACGCATTGTATGAGTGAGGCTGGGCGTGAAGTGTACATTTTCTAGTGCTATCACGTCTGGTGGGTGGCGCTGTGTTGCTAGAAAACTGTGTGAGGGCGCCCCTCTTCCTTCGGTACCCTCTACAATTCCGTTGCCACACGTAGAAAGGGTATACAGTAGTCAGTATCTTAAGATTGCTGGCCATCATTAGTTGATATCGCCTCCATGATGAAGGCAAGTGTTGTTGTCCGAGCCGGACGGGTTACGGTGTGACCTTTGTGGTTCTCGAGTGGCATTCGTGTCATGTGGGAGGGAGTCGTTTTCCTGGCGGAGGGTTGCACTGAAGGCTACGCTGATGAATTGCTTCATTTCTTTCATGGCTAGTCGTATGACCTGTTGTAGCATGTGCTTGGCATCGGCCAAAATCTCTTCCTTCCTTTTTTGCATTTACGCTCTCAGAACCGTCATCATTTCTTTTATCATTTCGCACACTTCTTGTTTGGTGCAAGAAATATGAGGGGGTTACTCGGTGCGGGTTCCTTTGTCAGTGGAATCGTTTGTGCAGGGGGTAGTTTGTTTTGCGTTAGTGGTGCGGATGGGGATGGAAGAAGGGAAGAGGAAACCGGGGGAGAGTGCGCTGACCAACTCACTCCTAGTGGGCTGGTCGGGCATTTCCGCCCATGCGGCCCGAGGCTACTTTCGCTGCATCTGGCTGCAGCTCCCTGATCGGCTCCGACCACGTGGTTGCTTGTGGTCCTTGACGGCCTGTGGCCCCTCGACCTTCTGCGACTTTGGGACTGGCTGTGTCCTCGGTATCGGCTGCGGGAACGGCCACGTGTTGCACCAGTAGTCGTAGGTACCGCAATGTTGAATGTCGTCAGCTTGCCGGTGCTTTTATGCTGCTCTCGGAGCATATGGCTCTTGTTAAAGCGTTTTCGCTACCTTGCTGGAGAACGGGAATCATTAGCGGGGTGTGCTCTCTGCTACAATGGAGGCATTTCAGCGTGCAATCATGGTCTTCGGAGGGGTTGAGAGTACACCGAGGTTTATCCGGGGCTGGGCAAACATCCACTTGATGAACCGTGGAGAGGCACACGCCACACAACTGCCGGCGGGATTTATGAATGTTGCACCGGTATTCTGCTCCGTAATAGTAGTTGTACCCGGGAACCGGAATGCCAGAGAACCTGATGATGGCAGTGGTTGAATTTACCATCATTCCTACATGCAAGACCTGAGACATCGGGTATCGGAGATTCGTAATCTGCGTTGTCGGCGTGGTGCTTTTTTCTATGCCGGAGATGGGTTCTTTGCAGGAAGCATCTGGAAAAGCCACATAGGCCTGAACATCATACTCCTTGTTTGCCAGGCATAGAGCTTTATCAGCTGCAGTCTTGCAGCTAGTTCTTCGTCCGGTGTTCTGACCACTACGACGTTCTGTTCTCAGACCAAGTCCCGCCCTCGTTCTCTTGACTAGCTTCTTGATCCATTGCGGCGGCTGGTGTGATTTCGTCTTTTGTTGCGGCAGGTATGGGGTCTCGGGTAGCCATCTTCACGGTAGCAGTGCAGTGGGCATGAGCGGCAAATAATGCTGTCTCGCTGTATTCGCAGCACCTATGTTTGACGTAGCGCGGCGGCCTCCTCGCCTTCAGCACACCACGCACTGCGAAGGGAGGCCCGGGCCCGTGCTATACACAAGCAATATGGAAGTCAACCCTTCTGCAGCCTACATGGATCCGGGGCCTTACCCAGAGGCGCAGCCAGAACAGCCACCGTAATCGTCCACAAATAACATCAAAGCACCATTTCGCTCATCCGAAACAATCCGCTCCAAGCCGAGGAAGCGGCCATAGCCCTCGCGCTCTCCGAAACAGATGTTGAAGTCGTAGTGATCGACTCCCAACAGGCGCGCTGCAACTTCACTAGTGACAGAACTCATGCCACTACGCTCAAAACCATCGATCAAAAGCCGCCGACGAGATCCGTCATGATCATCTGCGCACCAGCTCAGCTCGGCCTTCCTGGCAAAGAGGTTGCCAACCACGTGGCTCGAGATTTGACCTATCGAGCCGACGCTGCAGGAATCTGAACCCGAGCGCATGCACACTCTAGCCTCATAGCAAGCACATCACACAACACAAACTAACCCGCAGAACCTACGCACCCCCACACAAGTTACTACCTAGAGAGCAGGAGCGACTCCTCCGAGCTCTACAGGTTAATACATTCCCCCACCCAACCAGAAATCCCCCCTAAGGCCCCCACAATTCTCTCCGCAATGCCGCTTCTGCGTAGAGCCCAGGCCCCTCAGGCACATAATAGGGGGTGGCAGACATGCACTACTAAATCCTTCGAACCCTTATCACACACCGAGCTTAGGGAAAGAGCCTTGACCAGCTCCGACCTCGAGGATCAGCAATGGCTGATTGCGAGGGCCCAGTACGTGGCCCGAGCTCAAGGCATTCTGGAATGAGGACGGCTCTCCAAAGCTTCAATTTACTTAATGAAGATGTTTATTCTCTCTCTCTCGGCCAAGAAGCGTGTACGCCAGTTGACATTGATGTTGATTTCAATACTATGGCGCAATCCCACAAAGAGCGATAGGCAAAGAAGGCGGTACACGTCGCGTCACCAAGTAGCTGTTTGAGATGATCGTCCCGTGACGATTATGGTTACAATGTTTTTTTTTTTATTTGGCACTCACCAAAAACGAGGTATCGGCCAAGAAATGTGTACCCGCTTTTATAATGACGGTGATGATAATTTCCATACAATGGCGCATATGCAATGGCACATGCCCACAGTAGGATATTGGCCGTTGGCGGTGCATAATTAGGGTTGTTCGTTTTCATGTTCTATATTTTTTAACTCGTGGGGTAAAAATTGGGTGCTATTTTCAAGCTGACGATCGGGATAAATTGGGCTTTTGTGACACCATTCCAAAATTCGGGTTACTTCGGGTTAAATTTACATAAGTACTTACTACCACACTCCATTCGAGGTGGTTTTTTTTAAGGTTTTTTTATCGGAAGGTATCACGAGCTCCTTAACGCTCACGCGTTGAAGCAAGGGATCTGTTTCAAGCTGGTAATCGGGGAGACATCAGGGTTCTCTCGCAAATATTCCGAAGTTCCACGTTGTTTGGGAAATTATTGAGTAATAATGACAGTAAAGACCGTTGATAACCTCTAGGAAATGAAGCATTTTATTCACGAAAAGCTGGTCACCAATTTTTACGCATCCTTATTAACATACATTATCTGCATGCGCAACATGTTGGTCACCATGCGAGACCTGTCCGATCTTTGAACGTACCTTAGCCGAGAGAGTTCTCTCGACATCGCAGCTTGCATTAGCTAGGCACAATAACGTCAGTGCAGCCCTTTCCAGCCTGCGGTAGTGAGCGGTAGAGTCATGCCAATACTCAATGAGTTCGACAGATGTGTTAGTTGGGCTTGCTTCCAGCAAGTACTTCTTAAACTCATCGTGAAGCAAATCCACGTCGTCAGTTAGGGAAATGAAGAGAGGTCGGTAGTCATCAAATGACGGGACGAGGCGGTTCCAAACCAACGCTTATTGTCGCTTTTCTTCCGCCAGGCTCACTTAGTAGCTCACTGTGACATGTAGGATGTCACAGTGAGGTACTAACCAAGAGTTAGGCGCGCTCGTTACATGGTTGCTTAAGAACCATGCAGGGTCCACAGTGCTGCACGTAGCTTGTGAAATGAACGATAGGTTACAGGAGTTCAGTTAAACCAACAAGATCTAACTTTGTCGTCTCGAGGTATGGAAGCTAGTGCGTGTGCACCGCCAACTCCCAGCGTGAAAAAAATAGGTTGGTATGTGGTTTTGGAATTCGGAGAAAATTGGGTGTAACCTTATTCCCATGAAACATGTTCGGGATGTAAAAATCGGGTTTTACCCGAAAATCAACAACCCTATGCATATTAAGACAACGCTGGCAATCTCTTGGAGGTGCTCACCGTGGGTTGATTACGATTTACATACTATGGCCTACACCCACAAGGAAAGATCGGCCTAGACGCTTGTCCGCGTGTTCACAATGACGATTATTTCCATACTTTGCCACATACAACCATTGATTGGCCTAGAAGAGGGAGGTACACATCGTGCCACAAACTACCTCTTTGAGATGATCGCCGCGTGGTAATGATGATTATGATTTCTATACTATGAACATACCCGCAATGGGGATCGGACACGAAACAAATCCGTTGATGATGGTCATGATTTCAATTGTGGCACACACCTCGAACGGGCGATCGGCCCAGGAGCGGCCGGTCCAATTTATATAGATAAGAAGATATGAGGAAATAAAGTACTATTTCGAGTTTGTCACATTGCGTAACGCGGGTGAGCGAGTAGACATGCTCAAGTCAGTTTTCTTTAGGCCAAATACGAGGAAACAAAATGGGCAAATTTAGAGCATTTTAATAACCTCCTCACATAGGCTTCACACACCATGCGAACGCGTATTTTTACAGCGTAAGCTGTTATGGGCTCATTCCGATAGCCTTTTCAGTTCCCGATGGCGACTGCCGCCGCTCCCGCTGACGGTGTCCGGCGAACGCAACCGCTATCGCTGGAAAGGCGAAAAAGGTACGCGGTTCCCGCCAGCATCGAACCCGCGCCCGCTGCGTGGGAGCCAGATACTCTACCACTGAGCCACGCAAGCGCTTGCTATGGGGCGCCGGAAAAATGCCCTTTAAAGCAGGTGCAGACGATCCGAGCCTCCGTTATTATGGCGGCGCCATCTAGGTAAGGCGCCTGCAAACACATCGTGAGCAGGCGCAGACGACGAGATGCCATTCAGACCAGGCGCGCAAGTGCGGTGGTGCCATGTACTTAAGATGCCTGCAAACGCAGCATGCCCGACATGTAAGTTGCAGTTGTAAGGCTTGACTATAGTGACCTAGAATAAAACGTTCTAGTACACTGTAGCTTGATCGGGCTGAGCAGAATGCTGTGCAGAGAACATTACAAGCCGCAGGTCGCCGTCAACGCCGGACGGACAATTCAGATTGTTCTCGTCAGAACGAAGCGAACAGACTGCCGCGAAGACCCTGTTGTGCGTGGTGCCCAAATTGGAGCTACTCTTGAGCCGCTCCACCAGCTTACGCTGTGACTGTGCTGCGTGTGCCGTGCAGGCGTGACTTTTTTTCATTGAGAGCGTATGAAAATTCTGCTGGCGTTATGAACATTTCTGTATGATAAAATACATCTCTAAGTTTTCTTTGACAACGGATAGAACATTACAAAATATCGGTAAATTTTTGTCGTTGAAGGTATTGGGAATTTAAAGCATAGCTGGATAGCCATTTCAAACCCGTCTACCAGCTTCTCAATGCACAACAAGCTCTCAATTCCTTGCGTACGGACATTGCCGCCCCCCCCCCCCCCCCCCCCCGCCACGTCCTTCCAATGTCTTCAAGCGATGGTCGATACCCTGAAACAATACCCCAATACCCTTGAAACCATCGATCGAAGCCACACCTCCACAGCCACACCACCTCCTCCGGCGCCTCCGACCATCGCAAACACCGGCCGAGGCTACGTCTTCATCCGCTATTATTCATGGCTAACCGCTCCGTCGTCACCATTTCGCAGTGTAACTGCCATGGTTTACGCCCCAAGCGTAACCACATACTTCTGCACCTTCAACACCCGGACCCCTCGACCTCTTCTAACGTCATCATACTACAGGAAACTCACGCCACCGTTTCCCTCTCGGGTTACGTTACCCATGGCAAAGTGGCTTCTCACCTCTGTCGCATCCCGTCACTGCCGTCCTCACCCGCGGACACTAAAGGTCCATCGAGCGGATCTACCCTACCCTGCGGTCCACCACGTCTTTCTCGAAGTCCTACCTTAGGACCGGAAGACCCCTCTCTCTTTATTCTCAACGTTTACACGCCCCCTCCCCCCACGCATCACCTAAGACTTGTCTCTACTTGCCCTGCTCTGAGCCACTGTACCAAAAGAAGCCAACCCCCCCTCCTCCATCTCTGCCACTTCAAGGTCAGACATCCGGATTGGGATTGCTCCAAGGCCGATGGCCCGGCACGAGGCTGTTGCATGCATGCACACGACCTCCACCTACCCCTGCTCATCGACCCCACGCAACCCGCGGCATCGGCATCAGCATAAACCGCGACAACGCCCGTCACCTCAGCTTCTGCCGTTACATACACGACGCGCGCTTTCCCAATACACGTCAGCCCCTGGGCGGCGACCACTACGTCCTCACCATTAAAGTCTGCACTTCCCCGGGTAAGACGCACCCATACATGACCCGTTATACGGATGGGACGCGTTTCGAGCAGCCTGTTGCACTGGGCCGCCCGCAACAACCAGGCCCTTTCACGTGGACCGACCAACTACTGACGGACCTCGACGGGGTCACCGCCTCGATCCCAACCACGGAGGACCATCCGGCAATTCACTATCAGCTCGCCCACCAGTGGGCCGCTCCCACGGGCATCACCAACCATTTGCATAAGCAACGAAGCAACCGTCGCCTACGCCGCCGCATCACAAACCTCGATGGTACGATCGGCCCACAGACCACAGTGCTCACCCGCCATTAGTGGAAGCAGCCCTGCCCGGGGCTCTCCGGTCAGTTGGGCTGCACGCAATCCCAGCATCTCCTCTGCCACCTCCTCGACCTGTCACTGCCAAGTCGGTCGCTCGGCAACACTACAACACATGGTGCAGACCTACCCCGGCGACACTCCGTCGCTCATGGCAGACCAGGCCGCGAAGTTTCTCCAGCTTCTGCTTCCTGCACCTCCTCTCCACCTCCCGCGTCCTATTCCGGGGCACACACGGCGAATCGGAGTTCGATATCATGGAAGCCGAAGTCTACGGGGCGCTACACCAGCTCCGCACCACCTCCACCCCCAGACCAGGATGCATCCCCAACAAACTCGTCCGAAATCTTGATGCCCCTTCGGTCGTTGCCCTCACTTCGTTCCTCAACGAGTTCTGGAGCCCACAGCAACTTTCCCAGTCATAAAACATGCTCGCGTGGATTTCATCATCCAGCCAGGAAGGAAATTCAGAATCGAGAATCTCCGGCCCATCTCTCTCACTTGGTGCTTCGGCAAACTCATGGACACATCGTCCTCGCTCACTAGCAACGTACGCGGACGATCACCACCTCCTTCCTCACCCATGCTTGGTTTCCAGCGCCACCTCTTCACGCAAAACACCCTCTTGCAACTCTACCTATACCTCCTCGACCGACCCCCTTTCGGACGCTAAGGCTCTCCTAAACCTCGACGTTGACAAGGCGTTCGACCACGTCTCTCATTCGGCTATCCTTACCGACCTCGCACCCCTCAACCCCAGCGCTCACACCTGCCTCTACATTCGCTCTTTCCTCACCGCCGCCACGGCCGAAATCATCGTAGATCTCCCATCCCCCATGTACGCGCTTGGATCTCGCAGCACCCCTTAGGACACTGTCTTCTCGCCTTTCTTCTTGAATATCGTCCTTCGTTTACTTCCCAGCAAGCTCCGACCATATCGCCGTCTCAAATACACCCGTACGTGGACGACGTCACGCTTTGCGTCACGTCTGGCTCCGACGGGTACATTGAACAGACGTTGCAATGCGCAACCGACGTCGTCACGAGCCACTTGTTCGGCGGTTCAATTGGTCCTCCTCCTCATGCGGCACCCCAACCGGCGTCGCCTTAAGACCCCTAAGCCCACGACCATGGTTCACGCTAACTCCACACCCATTCCGGTCTCGCATCTCTGCGTGCACGGGCTGATGCTACACTCCAACCGTCATAACGCCCACACCATCGACTGGCTCTCGCTTTCAGTTCCGCAAACCAAACACATGCTCGCTCGTGTCCCATAGCGGCACGCGGGCATGCTGAACACGATCTCCTCCGCCTAGTTGACGCTTTCCTCGTTTCCCGCCTCACGCACAGTCTTCCTTACCCCCTCTATCAGTGGGAACGAAACAAAGTCGAGGCCGTCATCCGTCGTGCATACGAGACTGCCCTCGGCCTTCCCCCGGATGCGTCCGCGGCGCACAGTACCCTCGACGACTGATAGAAGCTCACCGCACCGCTCAGGTGCAACGCCTTCATCGTTCTCCAACCGGTCACTATATCCTTTCTGCCATCGGTCATGACCCCTCCTCTCACCAACCGGACCGGTCTCATTACCGCATGCTCTTCAGGTGGCCTTCTCAAACAAGCTCCTACTCAAGAAATATGCTCGCGGTCCACCACGACGCTGACCGTCAAGCCAGTGCAGTCATGCTTCAGGCCAAGTACAACGACCCCCCAGCCGTCGCCTACGTGGATGCGGCCCATACACCTCACCCGGGGACGCCTTCGCAGTCGTCTCCGTCGCCCCGCCTCGGCGCCCTCGGGGCCGGAAATCAGGATCGCCACCATTCGAATGCCCTGCGCCGTCGACGCGGAGGAGGCGGCCATCGCTTTCGCTGCCATATCGGCCTATATACGCCACCATCATACTCCGACTCCAAGCATGTCACTCCCAATTTCGCCCGAGGTCTGGTCTCACCTGCCAACCTACGGTTCGTTTGCCCACTCCTGCTCCAAGACGAACCGCGCCAACATCGAACTGGTCTGGGTCCCAGCCCCGTGGGTCACCCGGAAACAAGTCGGCTCACCACAACTCGAGGGTTCATTGACCGGGCGGTGGCCCCTCGATCGGACGCCCTGTGCGGAGCCCCTGGTCACCTACACGACATTTCC